>NW_026606808.1:2857500-3122756 GCF_029890125.1 Rhinichthys klamathensis goyatoka
AGAATAACTGTTCATTTAGTCCTCCTAACTTCAATTTTAATATCATAAAAAATATTTTTGCAATTGCTGTTGGGTAAAACAGTACTGTACGCATCACATGGCATACATCGAGACAACAGGCGAGCACGTTTATTTAGATCAGTGGATGTAGGCTAGTCATATAATAATTTTGTAACATTTTATAAAATTATTTAAATATTAAATGACATTTTTAAATGATATTTTATACGTTACCTTTGCAGTTATCGTTGTTTCATACTGTGATTTATGTTTAAAAGTTTGCTGATAATTCTAAACACGATTGAATGAGCATACAATGCTTTTCAAATAGAGAAATGTTGTGGAAGATGGATTTTGTTTGACTTTATTTTTTTACCTTTAGTACTCAACACAAAAGTTGTATGTGTTAACATTAGTAAATGCACTGTGAACAAACATGAGTTTTATTAACTAGTAGTAACAAAGGTTTATAAATTCAGTACGAATATATTGTTCATGTTCATTCTTAAACTAATGTTAATGAGGCGTTATTGTAAAGTGTAACCAGAATTATTCTCAAAACAGAGTCAATAAACAGCATGTTCACACTGTGGAAACCTTATAAAGTGACAACATGCCCCACTACAGGGCATATAAGTCAGATAGCACTTCATAATTCTTTAATTCTCATCCATTTTCTAATTAATAACATCAACAAACATTATCGCATTACTTAATTCTTAATAGATTTGTATTTAATTTACATTAAAATGTCATCAAAGTTAGAAAAAAGGTTCAATGGTGTTCTATAGAACACTTGACAGACAGTTCTTGACTTTTTTTTTAAAGAACCCTTTATGCTAAAAGGCTCTATATGAGGAGAAATGTCTTAAATTATTGCATAATGCTTTCATGTTTAACGGGTAAAAAAACAAACAATTGTAATCAAGTGTTTACGAGCTGGTGAATTGATTCATTTTAATAAAAATTTTAAATAAAATTGTAATTAAACCTAAATCCATAAAATGATCCCATGACGGAAGCCCCTAAAGGTTCTATCTATGATGTGCCTGACGGAACCTTTTAAGATTCTATAGAAGCTTTTCTTCTAAGGGCCGGTTACCTGTGAAAACACCCCCATTAGCAAGTAGTGCCTCCACCTGATGAAATTAACACGGCAAAAAAAAATCGACCAATCAGAATTTTGGTCGAGCCAGAAAGTATCGACCAATAAATCGAGTAGTCGACTGTGAGATTACAGCCCTAATCTAGTGTGTGTTGTTTACATAGAAAAACTATGGCAAAGTAGCACATTGAAATGGAATAGCCTCTACGAGTGTATTCGCCTGTTTTTATATAGACCTATTCATATTTCATTCATGTTTGTTGTTGAATAGTTTCACATAATATAGTCATTAAAGTCCTCCTGTGGTAAAACAAGTTTGTAATGTTGTTTATATGTCTATGTGGTGTTTTTAATGTGCATTAAGACAAACCATGTGAAAGTGCATAAGTCAACAACACCACACATTGCTGAGTATTTTCTCCTTAAAACTGCGGTGAACCAAAGACTCAAAAACACGGTTTGAAATCGCTGGTGATTCTAACGTCACAAACTACCTTGTAACCAATCAGGTCAATGTGCCGGCGGGCTTTAGCATATCATTAACTATGACCGCTCTGATACAGGGAAGTCTCAAGAGATGCCAGCCAGGTGGTATATTTTTCGGTTGATATGAAAAATCGGATAAATTTAGCAATTTAGCGGGTGCATGTTGTATATTACGATGTTACAATGAACTATTTCTGAACGAGTTATTCAAAGCGTTTCTGATGATTGTTGGAACAGGAAGATAGTTTGTGTAACACTAGCAACACATTATTAGCTGTTTGATAACAGTCAAGCAAAAGGCTAATCATTAATTACCGTTATGTGTCCGACGTTGCTTAGAGTGACACCATTGTGCAGCGTTTACCTCAGTAAGTTGGCGGAGTGAATCTGTGAGCCGCGTGAGTGGAGGCGGGGCTAATTAGCATATTCATGAACACTTGTATACTAAATGAAGCAAAGGGTGCAGTTACATTCAAGCTATTTTTAAGGCATGAACAAAAAAATGTCTCAGAAAAAAACTTTGTCACTTTGGTGTTCAAAGATTAGTTTTAAGGGGTAAAATTATTGACTACAGGGGGACGTTTATACAACACTAAATTAAACAACTAAAACACTTTCTTAAAAAAATAAAACTACAGGTGATTTTGATAATCTCACAACTCACTTATTTCTTATTTTCCACTGTAATATCATGTGGTAGTTTTGTAATGCGCTTCATGGCCTGCCATAAACAGCCTGTTGTAGGCTACACAAGCGGCCCAGCATCCAATTCCCAGCGAGGTGCCAATGTGACAGATTTACAACCAGCCATCTGTTGGCATTGAGTACGGACGGCACAACAACCAGCATTTCAGATTCTTTCCCCTTTTTTAGCCACACATGGCCACAGTGACTCCCAAAACCTTCCGACAGAGGGAACAACATGACGGATGTAAACTACCGTCTATGGTAAAACTAGACCTTCACTCTGATGCCAAAACAATGGAGTGGAGGTAAACCAGCAAACCCATTGTTGACTAAACTAGATTTAAAGCAACATGCTTTGACAAAAATAAGGGAAATTAAAGCACACACACACACAAAATCTCAAAAAATGTGGGCCATTCATCATGTACATTACATTTATGACAGTACTGCAATTAAAAAAAGTTGTGAAACAAACGTGTTTCAATAAAAGTTTACGATCAGTGCGTTTAATGAGTTGATCACGTGATAAAAATAGCAAGAGTCATTCATCAAGGTTTATGTTGATCCCTGACGAAGTGTGTCATTTCAAAATGACTGATTTCATTCTTTGCCGTGAGCAGATAAAAGGGTAAATCCACTAGATGGTGCTGACAGATTTCTCACTGTCACCAAAGCACCCGAGACATTAATTGTGAACTAGGATCCACATACGGCCTAATGAGGGCAGTGTGTACTGGAAGATAAATCTGCTGGCTGCACACACAGAGACATCTCACACTCACACCGACTGCTGGCTTCTAGCTCAGGTTCTTCTTCACAATGCAAGTCTAGGGAATTTTATCGTCATCGCTAAAATCACAAATCTGTTTGCTTAGAAAAGTAACAGCACATCTCTCCTCATTTTGAGGTGTCCGAGGCACAAGCAGTCCACCGCAAATAAAATAAAAACTTTAAATTTGCCACTATTTTAAAGGTTGATTGAACTATCGAATCAAAAAAAGGTGGACAACACAAGAATTCAATTACATTTTTAGTCCATTCTGTATGAGCAACTCAGTTTGATGTAAGCATGGGGCTTACAATGACATAAATATTTGTTATTCAAAATTAACATGTTTTAGCTGTTATTGTAGTATTTATATACAATTATAATTTTATTAATATTTAGAAGGTTTTATTTTCATATTTTAAGGTTTCATTTTAATTAATAATGCTGTGTTTTTGTGCAATTTGGTTTTATTCAGTTTAGTTTTCGTTCAGTTTTATTTATTTTCCATTTTATTGCTTCAACTTAAACTTCTTAAGCAAAATTTCTAGTTTTCAAATTTTTCATCTAATATTTATATTTATTTCAGCTTTTTTAATTAACAAAAAAAATTGTAAGCGTTTTTGTAAATATCAACGTTGGTGTAGTGTTTTTGATTATATATTGTTGTAAAACTGCAATGTCTTCCATTTAAATAAGTAATTTATTTAACTTATTATGGTTTATAAAAGTAACCAAGTTTGCTTCAAACAAACTGCGACACAAGTTAGACATATTCTATAATGCTATTATGTAATGCAAGCTTATTGATCCACAAGCAAAAACATTATTATTTTTTACATTTATACGACTTTTTTAATGTTTGATGAAAGCACAGACCAACTTTTATTTCTCTAATTTCTAGAGCTGGACCTGACGGCCGAAAGTTGCCTAAAGGTTTTGAGTTCTCTACTAAAACTCGATTGACATTTGTTGAGCAGAAATTCAAATATGACTCAACCAATCAGATTTAAGATTTATAAACATCACTGTGGTTAAACGCACAACCATAGCATAAAATAAAAAATTGAGTAAACGAAAATTTGAAGTACGCAAATAATTTCGAAGTATAGCTTTAAATAAATCACTCCAACGACATTAACAACCTAGTCAAGCCAAGAGTGTGTCGGGATTGGCCGGTCGAGCTGTTGGGAGTGTCTGAGCCAAACCCAGTTGAGGAGAGAGTGATTTACGGTGTTCTGGTCTGGTGGGACACAAACCACAGTCTAGTGCAAGAGCGCACCATATCACAGGCATCTGGAATGTGATTCATGCGCTGCTGTAGCGTCACAACCACCCGACGGAGCATTTGTTAAAAGGTCCGCATTTAGTCATACCATATGGTGACTTTTACAAGCTTTTCCTAAGGAAGAAAACAGACGTGAACAAATAGGGCATTGCGTCACATGGATAACCACTTAATTCACACATACAAATCCTGATTCTATAATAATACCAAGCTATAAATGTAAACTACAAATTTGACCCGGACTGCTAAAAACTGTTAAAAGTGTGCGTCAAAGGTGTAAGTGTGTTCGCACAAAGCAAGCAGCCAAGCAATTGTCACTGTGTCAGCACAGAAATAAAACTTTAAGACTGGTTTAGTGCCTGCTAAATTCTCAGAGTTATATGCTTTCGGTCTTTGGACAAGAAACGCTGGCTGTGTTCCATAAACTAAGGCGATCTAATGAGAAAAGTATGCAGTCAATCATTTTATCCCTTAAAACTCATCTTTGATCACCAAAATGACATAAAAAAAAAAAAAAAAAAATCTTGCATTTTTTTTCATGCCTTAAAATAGCTTGAATGTAACTCTACACCCTTGCCTCATTTAGTATACGCGGTTCTATGAATATGCAAATTAGCCCCGCCTCCACTCACTCACTCACACCAGCTCCACTCGTTGACGATCACACGTTGACCTGATTGGTTACAAATTACTAGTTTGTGACGCATTTTTGAGATTGTCTTTGGTTCACTGCGGTTTTAAAGAGAAAATACTAAGCAATGGTGTTGACTTAAGACTTTACACAAGGTTTGTCTTAAACCATATTAAAAACATTACACAGACATATAAACAACATTAAAAGCTTGATTTTCACCACAGGAGGACTTTAAGAAGTGGCGATTTTGTATGAATTTGTACGATGTGATTCATATGGAAACGTAACATTTTCAGGAAAAAAGCGTAGCATGAAGGTCCAAACATGTAACCGAACCCTCAGCGGGGCATAAGCAGATTGTTTAAAAGCGTATAAATACGAATGCGCCACCAATCCGGCAGAGAGTAAAATAGTTACGAATTGGACATGAGGTTCTGCTGTTAAATGAATCATGCAGTGATTTTTTTTGCGCTAGTCAATTTACTGGTATTCACGCCTTTATTCACCGCCCAAAAAAAGCCTGTCTTAAATCAGACGCTAATTTGCGTTGCTCTTGGTAGATTGTGTTGGTCATTATGGAAATGATCCGGCTGCGTCTGTGTTCCTTCATATGTGCGTCGTCAGGAGATCACTAGAAGAACTTTCCACTCCCATCGGCGCTTTTATAGGATTGCGCTCTCATGCTAATTTGCCCTGTTTGGAAAATTTGGCCTTTGTTTTTATTTGTGTATCAAATGTGTGTATTTAATGATAGTTTTACCAAATAAAATGGTGAAATGCTAGTGAAGTGATTGGGATTTGATTAAGAATACAGATATACTGTTGGCGCCGATAGCCTCGTGGGCAAGTGCCGTTGCGCTTCGGTCGACTCAATGTCGAGTCCCGGGTCGTGGACCGTTCCCGATCCCATTTCCTCTCTCTCTCTCCCACCTCACTTCCTGTCTAGCTACTACTGTCCTATCCAATAAAAGGCAAAAATGCCAAAAGTAAAAAAAAAAAAAAAAAAAAAAAAAGTGTACAGATACACTTTTGATTTATTCATCTAAAATTCTGCGTTAAACGATAAATTCCATTTTTATGACTGGATTCTGCAATTCCGTCCATGTTTAGCATATTGTGGAAATCCTGGCTCTAATTTGATTATCATGTTGTTTAGCTTAGCGACATGCTAGCATCCACTGGAATCAGTCACGAGATTGTTATTTGTGAGGCGGTTTTAAATCGGTCGCTTGCGAGGTTCCAGTTTAGGATGCTGCCTTTATACTGTAGGCGCCGTGGCTACTCGCTAGGTTTTGGACTGGAGTTCCTAACAGCATGTCCAATGTTCCCTTCTGTCTGAGTGTTCTTGGACACACTACACCGGTTTGGGTCTGGCTCCGACCGCTGTGCTGACAGCCACAGGAAAAAGACGCCCACCTACCTGCAGGCTGCTGACAGTACATGTTACAGCACGTGTCGAGGCCAGAGGCCAGATGATTGCAGAGCGTTTGGCTCTGGGACCACCAGCCTAGGAATATTCTAAGTCCAGCCGGCTCAGCACATCATCATGTGGACTACAGTCAACATTCACACACTCAGGCCAACACAGACGGCCTTCAATCTGTTCAGCACGGTCTGAAGTCCAGCACACACACACACACACACTCACTCTCTCTCCTGAAAAGATGGATCAGACAGAAATGTAACCCTATAAAGCCTACTGTATCATATTTGATATGGCCTCTAAATTATCAACGTGATTAAAACTTTGCTTGAAAAAGTGTTGCACAAAATCTACTGCATGTTGTCTGATTGATAGTTCATTCTTTGCGTTCGCTTTCTAAATGTTTGCGTTTCCCAGAGAAACTTTGCGTTCCCTCGCGAAAACATTTGTGTTCCTCAGAGAAACTTTGTGTTCCCTCGCAAAAACTTTTGCGTTCCTCAGAGAAACTTTGCGTTCCCTCACAAAAACTTTTGCGTTCCTCAGAGAAACTTTGTGTTCCCTCGCAAAAACGTTTGCGTTCCCTCGCAAAAACTTTTGCGTTCCTCAGAAAAACTTTGCGTTCCTCAGAAAAACTTTGCGTTCCCTCGCAAAAACTTTTGCGTTTCCCAGAGAAACTTTGTGTTCCCTCGCAAAAACTTTTGCGTTCCCTCGCAAAAACTTTTGCGTTCCCCAGAGAAACTTTGCGTTCCCTCGCAAAAACTTTTGCGTTCCTCAGAGAAACTTTGTGTTCCCTCGCAAAAACTTTTGCGTTCCCTCGCAAAAACTTTTGCGTTCCTCAGAGAAACTTTGCGTTCCCTCGCAAAAACTTTTGCGTTCCTCAGAGAAACTTTGTGTTCCCTCGCAAAAACTTTTGCGTTCCCTCGCAAAAACTTTTGCGTTTCCCAGAGAAACTTTGCGTTCCCTCGCAAAAACGTTTGCGTTCCTCAGAGAAACTTTGCGTTCCCTCGCAAAAACGTTTGCGTTCCTCAGAGAAACTTTGCGTTCCCTCGCAAAAACGTTTGCGTTCCTCAGAGAAACTTTGCGTTCCCTCACAAAAACGATTGCGTTCCCCCGAGAAACTTTGCGTTCCCTCGCAAAAACTTTTGCGTTCCTCAGAGAAACTTTGCATTCCCTCGCAAAAACGTTTGCGTTCCTCAGAGAAACTTTGCGTTCCCTCGCAAAAACGTTTGCGTTCCTCAGAGAAACTTTGCGTTCCCTCGCAAAAACGTTTGCGTTCCTCAGAGAAACTTTGCGTTCCCTCACAAAAACGATTGCGTTCCCCCGAGAAACTTTGCGTTCCCTCGCAAAAACTTTTGCGTTTCCCAGAGAAACTTTGCGTTCCCTCGCAAAAACTTTTGCGTTTCCCAGAGAAACTTTGTGTTCCCTCGCAAAAACTTTTGCGTTCCCTCGCAAAAACTTTTGCGTTCCTCAGAGAAACTTTGCGTTCCTCAGAGAAACTTTGCGTTCCCTCGCAAAAACGTTTGCGTTCCTCAGAGAAACTTTGCGTTCCCTCGCAAAAACGTTTGCGTTCCTCAGAGAAACTTTGCGTTCCCTCACAAAAACGATTGCGTTCCCCCGAGAAACTTTGCGTTCCCTCGCAAAAACGTTTGCGTTCCTCAGAGAAACTTTGCGTTCCCTCGCAAAAACGTTTGCGTTCCCCCGAGAAACTTTGCGTTCCCTCGCGAAAACTTGTTTTTCCAGAGAAACTTTGCGTTCCCTCGCGAAAACTTTTGCGTTTCCCAGAGAAACTTTGCGTTCCCTCGCAAAAACTTTTGCGTTCCCCTGAGAAACTTTGCGTTCCCTCGCAAAAACGTTTGCGTTTCCCAGAGAAACTTTGTGTTCCCTCGCAAAAACTTTTGCGTTCCCTCGCAAAAACTTTTGCGTTCCCCTGAGAAACTTTGCGTTCCCTCGCAAAAACTTTTGCGTTTCCCAGAGAAACTTTGCATTCCCTCGCAAAAACTTTTGCGTTCCTCAGAGAAACTTTGCGTTCCCTCGCAAAAACGTTTGCGTTCCTCAGAGAAACTTTGCGTTCCCTCACAAAAACGTTTGCGTTCCTCAGAGAAACTTTGCGTTCCCTCGCAAAAACTTTTGCGTTCCCTCGCAAAAACTTTTGCGTTTCCCAGAGAAACTTTGCGTTCCCTCGCAAAAACGTTTGCGTTCCTCAGAGAAACTTTGCGTTCCCTCGCAAAAACGTTTGCGTTCCTCAGAGAAACTTTGCGTTCCCTCGCAAAAACGTTTGCGTTCCTCAGAGAAACTTTGCGTTCCCTCACAAAAACGATTGCGTTTCCCAGAGAAACTTTGCGTTCCCTCGCAAAAACTTTTGCGTTTCCCAGAGAAACTTTGCGTTCCCTCGCAAAAACTTTTGCGTTCCTCAGAGAAACTTTGTGTTCCCTCGCAAAAACTTTTGCGTTTCCCAGAGAAACTTTGCGTTCCCTCGCAAAAACTTTTGCGTTCCTCAGAGAAACTTTGTGTTCCCTCGCAAAAACTTTTGCGTTCCCTCGCAAAAACTTTTGCGTTCCTCAGAGAAACTTTGCGTTCCTCAGAGAAACTTTGCGTTCCCTCGCAAAAACGTTTGCGTTCCTCAGAGAAACTTTGCGTTCCCTCGCAAAAACTTTTGCGTTCCCTCGCAAAAACTTTTGCGTTCCTCAGAGAAACTTTGCGTTCCCTCACAAAAACGATTGCGTTCCCCCGAGAAACTTTGCGTTCCCTCGCAAAAACGTTTGCGTTCCTCAGAGAAACTTAGCGTTCCCTCACAAAAACGATTGCGTTCCCCCGAGAAACTTTGCGTTCCCTCGCAAAAACGTTTGCGTTCCTCAGAGAAACTTTGCGTTCCCTCGCAAAAACGTTTGCGTTCCCCCGAGAAACTTTGCGTTCCCTCCCGAAAACTTGTTTTTCCAGAGAAACTTTGCGTTCCCTCGCGAAAACTTTTGCGTTTCCCAGAGAAACTTTGCGTTCCCTCGCAAAAACTTTTGCGTTCCTTAGAGAAACTTTGCGTTCCCTCGCAAAAACTTTTGCGTTTCTCAGAGAAACTTTGCGTTCCCTCGCAAAAACGATTGCGTTCCTCAGAGAAACTTTGCGTTCCCTCGCAAAAACGTTTGCGTTCCCCCGAGAAACTTTGCGTTCCCTCGCAAAAACGTTTGCGTTCCTCAGAGAAACTTTTCGTTCCCTCGCAAAAACGTTTGCGTTCCTCAGAGAAAAGGCATTGCCAAATAATTTTTCCTCCGATCTCATTTTTTTGCTCATTTTTTCTCATTTCATGTCCCTTTTAGGGGCTCCATATTTTGCGGTTAAATCTTTTATGATTTTTAAAAAGTGAACGTAAGAATAACTTTTATAACAAGTATTCAATGACTAGTTCTTTTTCACTTCCACAAACGGTCAATTTAACGGTATTTAACTATAAAATTACATTAAATGTACAGTTAGATCCATTACAGTTATTCACTGTATATAGTACAGAAACTTAAAACCAATTAAGAGTTTTTTGTCACAGTGTGCCTTTATTTGATAAACCACCATTTTTAATAATTCATTTCTATTAAATAGTTTATATACACATGTGTGTAGTGTGTACGTATTTATTTGTACTCATGTATTTCTCCGAATGATTTGTATATGCGACCGGAAGATGTTTGTAAATTAAGTTTGTGGTGTATTGTAATCCCATGTGGGACGGGCCAAATGTTTGGCATGACACAGAAATAAAAAATTGAACTGAACTATAGAAAAATGAAGACAACAGAATTTCTGAAAAAATTATTCCATAGAGCCCTATTATTGTAAAAGTTATAATATGAAATTCAATAATTATAATAATTGTTACTGGATTGTTAAAGATTTATGAATTCAATTGATAAGACATGCTTTTTGATTATTTTAGGAAAAATTACAAGATTTCATTGCGTTTCAAAATGTATTCTTTGTTAAACTTTTAATAAAGTGTTGTTAAACTTTATAAGCGTTATGATTTCAATTAATTAGAGTAGACATGATATTTGATTACTAAAATGTAATTAATCTGTTTTAATTTTTCTGAGGACTGTTTTAATAGATTTTAAAAAATTGAAATACAGAAAGAAAAAAATATACAACAGAATTAAGGAACGCTTGGGATTTAAACAACCTGGCCCAACTTTGCTTTGTTATAAAAAGGTAAAATTATCTGATATTTTAAGAGACTTAGTGACCTTGACACACAGTCATGAGGGTCTCATGCTCTACACATGCTGGTCGCACCGCGTGACTTTTTCAAATATTAATAAATAATATTTAAATTGTTAGGTGAGCGAGTCCTTTAAAGGAGGTCCCTGAGGCAGGGTGTAAATTTTCGTGTTGACTAGGCAGAACCAAAATAGATTAATTGGCCGATTTGCAGGCTAACCGGTTTTGAAATGGAGCTCATTGCAATGTCACAGTGAATCAAGTTGACATAAGAGAGCATTTTCATCTCTGTATTCATAAAGTGGACTTCACAACCATGACTTTCACAAGCTTTGGGTGATGTTTCCAAACATAAGCAGATTTCATCCGTGTTCAGGGCAACATACTCAAGGCATCCATTCCGGCATTCTTTGCCCCCCGCCACCCAACACTACGCCCCCCGACCGCCCCAGCTACCACCACCCTGTGAGTGAGATCTGTCCCGAGCTTGCGTAGCATTTTACCATCTGTCAGCACCACCAGCCTGTGGATGCCAATCACGCCCTGTCACTCCCCAGTGACACGCCGTCCTCAGCCAATCGCTGCCAAGCACTACCTAGAAACACGTCCTCTCCCGCCAATCGGGATCTGCGCCTCATCCACCGGTCTCTGTCCTCACATGGAAATCTATGCCTGCCCAAATGCACTTACATGCACTCGCCTTCAGAGACGCAAGTTCCTCTTCGCATTTCTTTTGAGCTTGAATGAAAAAAAACCCCCTGAAAATCCCATTTCTGCAAAGTTCAGATCCAACTCTAATCGAACGGTGTGCTCAAGTCATGTCAGAAAGATCGTGTTTATGATTTGATGCGACACTACAAAGTCGCAGTGGCCGTATCATTTTTTTAATGTACAAAATACCATAGTAGTGTACAACTACGATAGCATATATTAGGATTCAATTTACAGCACCATCATTTTGAATTTTTCTTTTGCAAGTTTTCACAGTCAGATTTTTAAAGTAAATTTCATATGTGGAATTTAGTAAAAAATCAACTTAGTGTTGAGTAATTTCTACTTAGTTGAAGTTTACTTTGCAAAAATCTGTTTCAAGTACATTTAACTCAAACAATATAGCACTGAATTAAGCTTGTTTTTAAAGTGTACGCTTTACTTAGAAGATCTGAGTAAATATTACTGTGAAGGCAACGCATCTACATGATAGAAGTGATATGGTATCCACCAGAACCATCTCAATACTTGGTACACAATATACAATTCATTGGATCACTTTTGAGTATTAATGTCATTCTGAGTGTAAAATTAACAGATGTCACAAAACAGCAAGTTACTAAACCGATGATAAAACAGTTTAAATACAGTGTAAAGTGCAACCTTGTTGATAATTTCTATCCAATGCATGATGGGAACACCAGTATCAGAAAGTTGAGTAGGTTTTACTTTATTTAAACTGTAAAATATCAACGTTATAAAAGTAGAGTACTATTGTAGAATTTACTTTGTTGTTGTTTTTTTATTATTGCCTGAACTAACTTATCCGGGTAGAAATTACATTTGATTTTTCAGTATTTACTTCGCCACAAAATCATTTTTATCAGTGATTACGACTTTCCAAATCTCCAAAAATACATCCTTCGCCGGAGGACTTAAACGCACCAATGATTCGCTGACACTTCATCACAAATGTTGTTTGATTAAACATAAATTTGATCATACAATTTCAAAGTTTATGTAATAGGCCAATCGCCATCTTGCTCCAAACCCAGTGGTTCTCAAACTTTTTTGGTCACTCCCCCCTTTAAACCTTTAAAAAAAAATAGCCATTGCAACATCTGTTTTCTGTTAATTACTTATGGTAATAGTAATTATACTCATGGTAAATAAAATATTGCAATGTATGTATGTATAAATATCCATTACCATTTTTTATGTTTTTGTATGATGTCTCTAATGCTCACAATAGCTGTATTTATTTGATCAAATCCAGTAATATTTTGGAATATTACTACAATTTCAAATAACTGTTTTCTATGTGAATATATTGTAAAATGTTATTTAGTCTGACATTATCCTTCAAAACTCATTCTAATATGATGATTTGATACTAATATCAATGTTGAAAACATTTTATGACTAAGTGAAAAATTTATTTGAAGTATTTTGTAACATTATAAATGTCTTTCCTGTCACTTTGATTACTTTAATGCATTCTTACTGAATCAAATAATAAAAAATAAAAAAATTAATAGTGCAGACCCCAAACTTTTGAAGGTTTTGGCCTTACGGTAGCAGTTTGATGGCTGGCATGATGGAAGTTAGCTTTAAATTGTTGGCGTAGTATTTGTAATTGGCATAATTGTTTAAATTTTGTCAGTGAAGACAAAATGAAAAGATACTGGCTTTATTCCGAACTCTAAACATTAAAGATAAAGCTGGATGCATTAAAGGCAAATCCAAAACCCACGTTACAGAATATCTATTCTATAATTTCTCTCAGCAAGATGCAATTAAAAAAAATAACGAAGCATGTGGCCACCTGTGCGCTCCACAGAACGGAAACGGTTTATCAAATAGCCATTACATTAATGACTGCAAATACAGAAGATTCCAGAAAAGCTGTGAACAGCTGCCACATACTCAAGGAAGTCGGATGATCTGTGTGGAAATCATAAGAAGGGGCCGCATTAGTGTTATATCCCTACTGGATTTAATAAAGACTTGCAGACTATCAGAGAAGACAAATGAGGAAGCGGAGGATGAAACTACTGTGACTTTTGAGCCAACACACACTGGCAAACAGACAAGACACCACAGCTGTGAGCAGCCGGGACAGAGATTGCTCCAGTAGACTTCATATTATCAAGAATATACTTCAAGAGCTCGTTTCATCCGACAAACACAAGAAGAAGATATTTAGAAAAATGTCTCTGTGACCTTTTTGTCCATACAATGTTGTTTTGGGACGCTTTCGTTATATGGACAAAAACAATAAGTCAGTTGGACAGGGTTGGAATGACATGAGTAAAATGTTCGGGTGAACTATCCCTTTAAAAAGGTCCGTTCATGGCGGGTTATGGTTTTAAAAATCGTTGTAAATTTAAAAAGAACAGCAGATTTCACGCCACAGCTATAACGATAACAGCACAGAGGAATGAGATCATTGCAATCGCTTTCAGAATGATTTTTCTAGCTGATGAATGATAAAAACACTGACAGCCAATCAGAATCCATCCTGCTTTAAGCATGAGCATTTAAAATGGCGGACGACAAACCTGCAGTGTGCAAGGATATTGTGCATTGGTGTGGACGTTAATTTTGTTATCATTCTTTCTTGGTCTAAAGTGTGACTTAATCTGATAATTTGTGCATGTAATTAAATAGAAAATTAAATAAAATCGTAGAGTTTGTAAAGTTTAAGCTTATTAAATGCCTTTTTATGTTTTAAAGCATATTGCTGTCTGCGCATACATAAATTTAGACGGAAAAGTAGAGTTTCTAAAGTTTTGGCTTATGAAATTACTTTATTACGTTTTAAAAGAATAGTTCACCCAAAAATGGAAATTATCCCATAATTTACTCACTGTGAAGTCATCCTAGGTGTATAGGTGACCTCTGACCTGACGTATGACTTAGGCATAGTGTAAGCTTAGGTGAGAAGCAAAACAAAATGCCGCTCATGATTTAGAAGTCTAAAACGAGAAGTTTTAAAGACAAATATTGGAGGCCTTCAATATTAGAGAAGAGCTACATGATGTCAGGTCAGAGGTCACGCTTCCGCCAGAGCTCAACTCTCAATAGGCTTTATGCTGAGCGTCACGTGACCACGCCGGAAAACAGATCAGATCGCTTCCGATTCAGGTCTTTTGTATGCGCTTCATGAATTTTTTTTGCAGTTTTACTCAAGATAACTTAAAAGGAGTAAGCAAAAATGAGCATAACCAATGTCCCTCGCATGTGCAGATTGATATTTAAAAGCTTTTTAATTTTTCTTCTTCACACTAACGTTTAGATATTTAAATAGCATTAAACACCAATAACAAAGTGAACTTAGTAGGTTAGCTGATTACCTTATAAATCCATAGATATCGTAGTTAGTTCTTACGGCCGTTAACACTTTCTCTGACAAGAGGATGCAATGAGACCCGTTTTCCGGTTTGGTCACGTGGGGCTCGGCATAAAGCCAATTTATTCTGTGTACGGCCATTGCCAGACGCCAGTCGGATTACATTTAAGGCATGGATGGATGGATGCACTTTATGGAGCTTCAAAAACTTGGGCCCTATTTAATGCCATTATAAAGCTGGGAGGATGGCTTGAGGGCAAGTCAATTAGTGTATTATTTTCATTTTTGGATGAGCTATTCCTTTAAAGGGATACTTCAGGATTTAGCATTAAGCTTTGTATTAGTGGAAAACCTGTAGTATTTTCAAATTACCGTGCTTTCCACCCTCATATCCCCCTGAGACGAGACATTTATGTATTTTTTGTCTGGAAAAAAATCCTCCAATGACGCAAAAATCGTCCTTTTGCGTCATCAGAGCATTTTTTGGCCAGAGGCTAAAGACTACAGCCAGTAGTAGGGGCTGTCCCGCATTTTCTCAACCTGCCCATAGAGGCTGGGATCTCACTCACAGAATGTGCATAGTGTCAGACATCTTTTTTGGAAGCTAAGCTAGCAGGCTCTTGTTCTGTGGAGAAAGCTGAGTAACTTAGTAGGAGAAAGCTGAGTAGTAGGGGTTACCAATCATCCTCTTTTTCACGGACATGTCCGGCCGTCGAGATCGTACAAAATGTCCGGGATTCAGCTTTTGCTTTCTGCAGTCGCCATTCATTGTTTACATGCACACCTTTTGTTTCAATCTAACTGAATTCATTCCGATTGGTGAATCTGAATGTAGTGTTTACATGAACGCTAAACAAGTGATCGGTTGATGTGCGTTTTAACATTGCTAAGAAAATTCCCGCTCCTCCGTGAGAGATACGAGACCGGTGCGTCTCACAGGTGTCGCTCATCGGTAATCACGCCACCGGCCTCGCGCCGTTCTCCCGCGGCCCTCACTCGTCCTGCTCGCCACAGTAAACATGATGAATGGCGACTGTAGGACGCAAAAGCCGAATCCCGGACATTTTGGGCGATCTCGAAATCCCAGGCAGACTCATCACAGAGACTCACTAGACTTAGACACTAGACACTAGCCTAGACTTGTTGTTTAACTACTGCGCTGCGCTCTGTTACCGGTAGGCGTGGCCTCCTAGGGCAGCGAAGCAAGTGCATTCTGGGAGTTGTTGTCTTTCATCCACATAAGCCAAAAATACATTTTCTGGCTTTTCTCAGTCTAGAAAGCTCCAAATTCAAAAATAATTTCACATTTCTTCTACATAAATGACCCATTTTAAATACACATTCATCTTTCCAGAGGTGAAGTATCCCTTTAAGGCATATTGCTGGTGAAGTTCACACATACACAAACAATGAGCTTGCACTTTGCACTTCTTTAAATAAGCCCTATTAAAATAAAGTTGGAAATAACACTGGTTGGCAGGCCGCCTGCTTCAGTCCAGTACAGCCACACACACACACATTCACTTCTAAACACAAATAGACAGTAGAAAAAAACAAACACATTTATTTGTTTTTAGATAATGTAAAAAAATGTCCCTGGTTTTGTGCAGTGCATCGTACATGCCTACAGTTAATTGTTAACTGCACTGTTAAAAATAATGGTTCTTTGTGTTGGCATCAACAAAACCATGAAGAATCCATGGAAACTTTCCATTCCACAAAAGATTCACATTAATGTTCTTCACATTAAGAAAGCACGGTTCTTTGAAGAAAACCTCTTAAAGGTTCTTTGGGGGAACCAAATGTTTCTTTAACGGCACTGTTGTTAAAACCCCATTTGAGAACCTCTACTTTTGAATTGCCATCAATGAAGAAATATGTTTTCTGCAGCCATACGGTGTTGTTATCATATCTACCAGCAGGGGCAAACTTGCCCACGCTAATCCAACCGTGATCCCTTGTGCTCAACTAATAAATTGAATTTAGCATCACAGTGGAGGAGCGACACTAACTTTGCATCTGGGGCCCATTTGCAAGTCATTTAATTACGACCGGCCATTAAGAGAGGCCCCGACTTCACTTGTTCCCCACTGGGCCCATTGATAAGGCATGATCATCCGATGAGAGGTTACAGCCGATGACAGCTGTACACTTTCCAGACCTCGCTGTGCCATGGCCACCCGGGTTATGAGATGTTATTAATACGCTTTTGAAGATCACACAACACATTCTGTCCCATTCACACACATCACTCCCATCATCCACAAAATTGCGAAGATACAGATTCTTCCCATTTATCAGAGGAGGACACAAGCAGGCAACAAAGGCTAATGAAATTGGACACCCTCTCTTAGACGCACGTCCTCCAACTGTCCGTCCGTGTCTCTGTGCAAGCTCTTATGAGATAACCGTGGGCTGAGCTGTACTGATAGCAGCAGCTGAGAATAGAGCAGTGACGGCTTGTTTGTTTCCATAGATAACACTGGGCCAGTGGTTACAGAAACAAAGGAGTACAGAAGATATAATAGTAATCGACAACATCAGGTTAGCTCCATTTCTAATGAAACTGCCTAAATTGCGTACAACTGTTCCTAAGCGTGATTTTCACACAAAATGATTCACGGCATAAGCACGTTATGTTGATACAAATGGATGATAGTAAACAACTGAGGCAGTGTGTGTAGTTACTAATTAGGATAATACACAGTCAAACCATCTCCAAATAAGGGCTTCCGCACAACGTACCTGTGCAGCCAAACGCCACTTATCAAACTTATCCTCAGGCGCTTTACAGATGCCTACTCCAGAGACGTCCCCCTTCTCTGGACGCCATTGGACGTGAGCTGGACCAGGGCAAGCTCAACCCGAGACGGGGAGCTGGACTTCATGATCCACCCATGGCTCTTAACCGGCGGGCCCTTGTGTGAGCACATGCGCATCAAAAACCTCAAGCGACGTGACACGCTATAATCAAGACCAGATAAAACACATTGAAAACATATATTTTTTAAACATTTCAGTTTTGACTTTTATCCCAGATTTAGAAAAAAAAGTATGTATTGTTGAATGGGTGGTTTGTGCGTTCAAAATTTTGACAAAAGAATATGTGGCAATGCATGCACTGTTTGTTAAAGGGTTAGTTCACCCAAAAATGAAAATTCTGTCAGTATTTACTCACCCTCATGTTGTTCCAACCCCATAAGACCTTCGTTCATCTTCGGAACACGAATTAAGATATTTTTGATGAAATCTGAGAGCTGGATCACTCCTCCATACTAGTCCATAGGCTTCTTCAGGGATTGAACTTGCCGGCCTTGAAAAGTTATTAAAGACATCGTTAAAATAGTCCAAGTGACTACAGCGGCTCAATCTTAAGTTTATCAAGCGACGAGAATACTTTTTGTGCGCAAAAACAAACAAAAATAACGACTTTATTTCAACTATTCATTTCCTTCTCTGTGGGCCTCTAGTCAGTTAACGTAGTGTGATTCCGTAGAGCTACGTCACACGTAGGCTCACTATTGGCCGACGCTGGTCATGTGCGTGATGCGTGTGACGTACAACAACAGAAGCTTACGCTGTTACACTAGTGAACTGACTCGAGGCCCACAGAGAAGGAAATGAATAGTTGAAATAAAGTCGTTATTTTTGTTTGTTTTTGCGCACAAAAAGTATTCTCGTCGCTTGATAAACTTAAGATTGAGCCGCTGTAGTCACTTGGACTATTTTAACGATGTCTTTAATAACTTTTCGAGGCCGGCAAGTTCAATCCCTGAAGAAGCCTATGGACTAGTATGGAGGAGTGATCCAGCTCTCAGATTTCATCAAAAATATCTTAATTCGTGTTCCGAAGATGAACGAAGGTCTTACGGGGTTGGAACAACATAAGGGTGAGTAAATACTGACAGAATTTTCATTTTTGGGTGAACTAACCCTTTAATAGGATCCAATGACTTACACCGTATCTACACTGGATGTGGTGCGACTTGACACGACAAATTTCCGACAAATGGATTAGCAAAGGTTAATTTGTTGTTGCGTCCAGTGTAGACAGCTTCAAGCTGAAAAAAGCAGATTTTTTTTTTGTGCCGATCTGACACTGATTGGAATTTGTTGCACACGTGTAAACACAAAGATTCGCACAGGATATTCGCATCTATTCTTTCTGAGCCACTTCCAAATTCGGTTTCAAATCATGAATCATATCCGACATCTGACCTATGTCTAAACGCGTATATTCAATTCCCCTTGTGACTCCACCACAGGTCGAGGGCAACCCGTTTGCCCACAAAGATAGCTTTCTAATGTCATATTATGAAGCAGACGTCCCTGTATGTGCTCACACTAAAACTCACAGCTTTTTTTTTAATCGAGGCGGTAACTTACTAACATTATAAGTGCACCTCAGGAAACATTTTAAAATAATTTTTTTTTTAAATGCAGTTTACAACCCCTTTAAATACTAAATAAGAAAACAAATAGACGACTTAGACTGAAATCTATTTCCCATCTGCCTTTCTGCTGTTATCTCGGGACGCTTGTCCCGAGAAAAATGGCGTTCGTAGGCTCCAGTTTGGTATCCTGCCTCTCACGGGGATTTCGGATGCCCCAACGCCTGTGATGAGAAGACCAACGCCTGTGAAGAGACGACTCAACGCCTGCGAAGAGACGACTCAACGCCGGCGATATGTTATCCCCTAAATATTACATGATTAACTAAATGTATTTTTCCAGGTACTCTCTGATATGGACTTACTGTAAAGCTTCTTTAAAACCCTATGATTGTTAGCCAGAGGAGAACTGGCCCCTGACTAGCCTGGGTTCTCCCAAGGTTTTTTTCTCCATCCAATCTGATGGAGTTTTGGTTCCTTGCCACTGTCGCCTTGCTTTTGGCTTGCTTAGTTGGGGATATTTAATATTCAACAATATTATTGAACTGTGTTGTACTACTTTCATGTTATCACTGTGAAGCTGCTTTGATGCAATCTGTATTGTGAAAAGCGCTATATAAATAAATGTGACTTGACTTGACTTGAAATCCTTGGCATATTATTTTGTACATTATTTCCTTATAAATATAAAAAGCAGAGAAGCATTGTTTTTTTAAGATAATATAAATATTAGATATAGATAGGCTATATACAATATGTGTGCCAAGTCTTGGTGATACTGCCAAGGATCGAACAAACATGCACCAGGTCCCTTATTTTGCAACAAATACGTTTTGTGTGTTTAATGTGTAAGACTTCAGATTCATTAGCTATATATTTTTATTCATTAGTATATTTTTATATGCATAAATAATTAAGAATAACAAAGTAAACTGTAAAACTATTTGCGCTACAAACCATTGAGTTAATGATAATGAATTGACATATGATAAAAAATATGAGTTTGCAGCATTACGGATAGTTTTAGTACAGGTAAAATATGTAGGCTGGAAGAGAACAACACAGGAAGCCTTGCACATTCAAGTCTCCAATGACCGCATCTGATCTTATACGTTAAAAATGAAGTGGATAACCTCAATCATAACTTTTGCTGTTGTATCATTGCTGTGGTGTTTGAGAGAAACGGCAGGTCTACCTGCGTTCTTGTTCGTGTGTGTGACGTTTTGGGTGTTATGTAAGACGGACCGCGGGTGGACATGAATCACCTCGACCCTTAAAATGTCTACATGACTCACTCTTCATAAATCCGCCTGATATTTACATTGTGTGAAGGTGTGAGCTATTCGTGTTCATTCACAATCAACGCCAACCTGCAGCTGTGTCATCCACTCAGACTGCCTCCAGGGGGAAACTTTAGCGGCTTTTGTCATCTTATCAAGTTCAGGTAATAACACCAGACCCACAGGGTCGGCTTCCTCACCGAGTTAAACGAAACAAACAATGTTCGGCAGGTGCCCACTGAGTTTGAGTCAGAAAAGACGTGTCATAGAAGGGAGCTGTCGCAGAATACTGCGGTAGAGACCTGAAGGAAACAGTTTGGGAATGTAAATTCAAGCTTTCTTTGTTTAAACCTAAATGTCACCTAAAAAAAAAAAAAGTACAAAATTATATAAATAAAGATAGCATCAATTAGTACAGCCACAATTTTAGGCCGATCTGGAAAGCAAAATTCTCCATGTGCTCCCTCATAAATCCTTATGTAGATCCTTGTTAACAATTTGCACAGAAGACAAACCTCCAGTTTCACAGACAAGGCTTAAGCCTAGTCCCAGACTAAAATGCATCCTTGAACAGGTTTAACTGAAAGCAACTTGCACTGAGATATCTTAAAATATGCCATGCACATGAACTCAAGTCCTTGTGGTATTGAGTCCTTATCTAGAACCTTGTTGCACAGTGGACTAAACAAACACGTAAACATTAACACTACTATGCTAATGCTACTTCGCCAGGCACATAAACGTGCGTCCTTGTCGTATTTGAAGTCCTTAACATGTAGAACCTTGTTAGCAACGAGTGCAGTGGATTAGGATTAAACATGTAAACATTAATGCTACTATGCTAATGCTACAACTTGCGTCATTGTGGTATTTGTAGTCCTTATGTAGAACCTTGTTGTAACTTTCATAGACTAAAACTAAACTCTAACACTATTGGCTAGTGCCTGTTTAACAATCATGATAACTGGGTGACCAAGTCCAAGTAAATACTATTCTTGAGCAGAGCTGACAAGTATGTTGTGTCCGCTATTTTTCAGAGCATTACTACATCCCTGCATCTATTAATTTAGTTGCTAATATGGTGAGGAGTTTTCTTTGGCATGGCTGGATGGGTTTGTGTTACGAGGAAGATCATATGGAGTCTTAGAGAAAGACAAGCTGTTACAGGGTCTGTAAAGTGCCTGTAAAACATGCCTTGCCTGTTGCCACCGTGCCCTCGAAATTAATCTTGAAGCCCTCAGAGGCTGTACGCATGTGTGGCAACTGCTTTTGTGTTTGTGTTAGCATTTAACTTGAAAAAATAATGTGCAATTGTTTACACAAAATCCCATTTCACTCCAGAATAAGATATTTTGCTTTAATAAAATGAGGCTTTAATACAATTAAGGTTTCTGCATTGTGAAGACAACTGACACTTAAAAACGTTACTGATCAATTCTATCTTAGTAACTATTGCTTATCCACCATATTTCTTTTTAATATACATATTTTTTAAATTACAAAAATGATCATTTGAAAAATGTGCTTTAAAAGTACTTAATTTTGTCTTTTTTTCCCCTCCTTCCCTTTAGATAGAAATATGGCCTGGGCATTTATTTTGTAATCTTAACCCATGAATGTAAAAGACAGTTATTTCCTTTAAGAAACTTCCATTAAAGAGCATAAAACAGTCCAACGGTGACCAGCCATGACGGAGAAAAAAAAACTTCTAGGTGCCGACACCAGTAGATTATGGGGCAGTTATTCCAGGTATTTCGATCCTCCTCATTTATCTAACTTGCTGAACAATAGTTACCGGCAACTGCAGTCTTGGCAGCGATCGAAAGGCGACCCATTTTCAACTGTCAGCAAGTCAAACAAAATGTCGGTCACACAGTACACACACTATAGGCCGGGCCAGGTCACATGATCAGAGACGAACACCGCTGTTAGTCCATGAGGAATATCAGGCATTGCTATATCCATTAACATCGGCAGCAGTTAGCATCTAAAATTACAAATGGTGACTGGTAAAATTATACATTGACCCCTGCTGTTCTCTTCCCTTCAGCACACCTGCTGGTGAAATGCTGGCATTGCCATGCCTGGTAATTTATACACCGAACACCTGGCCCGACCACGAGACCCCACAGCGCAACCAGCTAGCAGACTCGTCTCCGTTTCAGATGTGATTGAACCTTATACCGGCTCAAAATGGAAAAAGAAGGCCACTCATCCAATATAGTATGTTGATCTGTATCTTTCTTAATACACCACAGACCACTCTCGAGTCTCGACGTCACGGGTTGAAGGAAAGATGATTGTAAAGCGTGAATTTAGGGTCTTGTACAACATCTTAGCTTTCTTAAGAAGTGTCAATGAGCACCACATATGAACATAAGGAAACAGGTGGAGACAGAAAAAAAATTATGTAGATATTTAGACCGATGTCCCTTTTAATTAGTGTTACCAAACTCTACCAAATTCTTCTTTTTATAACTGCACTATCTGAGCCTAAACAGCATCTTCCTCCATTGATGCTCATTCAAAAGCTTTACTTGATAGATTTCCCAGATTTCTCTTCTTGCCTTGGGTTGTTTGCTGAAAAAAGCACATTAGTGACCCCTGAGCTGTCTTTGAACAGGCCACATGTGTTTTAGCTGGACCTAAAGTACCATTTTATGGTATACTGAAGACCTGAGAGGAAAGAATGTGTGAACCACCATAAAGCTGAAATCAATGACAGGAATATTTACTAGAGTACTTAGCACCCTGAACACTTACAAGCCTACACTACACCCTATAAAGATTTCATTGAGAAATCCTACCGCTACAATCTACCTCAAGCAGAAACAAAATGGCTTACAAAATGGTCACAATCATATTTAGCTGAGATGAGTCACAATCACCCTGAATCTCAGACAAGCTTGAGAATTTGAGATTCTATATTAATAGTTTTAAATTAATTCAATATAATTTTAAAATATATAACTTAAACGTTGAAATGTGTAATGGAATCGCAATAATTGTTTTCAAACAGGGTTTTCCTCAAAGACTCTGTCTGCCATTGGTTAGGGAAACAGAGATAGCTCCGCCCCAAACTCTGCTATTGGCTGTAGCGTTGCTATGTTGGGCTGATTCGAATCCTCAAAAAAAAACCAAAAAAAAAAACCTTTACCTACAATTGGTTTGCTTATGGTCTCTGAAAAATATTGAAACTTCAATGAGGAACAGAACAGGATCCAATGTATAATATTTCTATGTTAAAATATTTTACTAAACCCATTTTAACATAGAACTATTATACATTAGAAAGGGTTCCTCATTGAAGTTTCAATATCTTTGGCTTTACAATACAGAAACTCATATAAGGCATTATATCTGTGCCTTGGTGCTAAACTATAAAATGAATACAGACATCATAAAGGATGGTACAACGGCACAAAATGAACAACTGAGCTACAGGTTGTAAAAAACAAAAAAACATGGCAGATGGTTAAACGCGAGATGACCGTATAGATGAAAGCAAAATGCCTTTATGGTGAACACACATGCTACAAACTACTCGCACTACACTGAGCAGCAGCATCTGTGCAACCCTGAGCTTTAAGCAAGAGATTTCAAAGTCTTCGAGAGAAACCGCACACATTCCTGGCATTAAGGCATGACGGGGCTGTTGTCAAAGGTCTGTGATATCATGTTAGTTACGTGAAAAGAGGGGGGAGCGCCACACAGAACGCCATTAAAGTCAACAGGACCTCAAAACTGAGCCTATTTACAGTCTTTACACATGCTTCTGGTGTTGTGCATGATTCATTAGTACAAAGAAAGAAAAAGTAATCATTCACAACAATGTATGCCTCGAGCACTAACCCTAAAATCTGATTGGTTGATAGTAATGCTGTCCCTATCACATTAGGTGTCCTCCTGCTGTGAGATTTTGATAAGATGGCAACACATGCCAATGCGTAACTATACATCTCAGATGAATGCGTCTACAGGACATGTTCTGCATCAGCCACAGCGCTGACTCCCAACCAGGGGTGCTTGCACCTAAACACAGACAATACAACTTAAAAATACTCATTTGTATACTTATATTTAATCAGTGGGTTAAATAACTAATCATGATTAATCACGTTGTTTTTAGAGTTCCTAAAAAAAAAAATTGTATGATGTGTACGGGCTAGTTTTTTTTAAATTGGCATTATTTGGTGGCTCGATTTTTTTTTTTACCATCAGTATTGGCTTTTTTTTTTGTTTAAAGGTGACTTTAATAATATTAATCATAATGACATCCGGTATGATATTTTTGTTTTAAGTATAATAAAGTTGCTAATTTTGGGTGAACATCTGTGGAATTCTGCAGAACGGATTGGTAAAATAGATATAATCCATTACGACGGTGCTGAGCACTATAAAATGAGAGTAAAATAAATAAAATATTTGTATTCTATGGTAAAATAGCAGCATACAGCTTTGGCATGAACGTAAATTATGACTGAATTTCCTTTTTAAAGGAACAGCTGTGATTTGGGACTGAATAAAGGGGCACTTGACCAAATTGATTGGGATATTAAAGGGGTCATATAATGCCATTTTTGTACAAGCTAATATGATTCTTTAGGGTCTAAATTAAAAGTTTGTAATATACTTTAATCAAAAATTCTCATTAGTATTGTAAGAAAACACTTATTTTACCTGGTCAAAAACAGCTCTGTTTTCAGCACGCCGTTTCAGTGCATATGCCTTTAAATGATCATGAGCTTTGCTCACCCCGCCCCTCTGTTCTGTGCATACACCGTTTGTAACACAATAACACAATAACCATAACGTTTGTTCAGTATAAACGTGGAATTATGAATTATATTGAGAACGTCATACATAGAAAACATGCCGTAATGTACCCTGACTGAGTGTAAACCTTAGACACATTCATTGTGAAGCGTGCAGCTAGCGATTTGCAAAGATTAATATATTAATATAAAGTTTAATAAAACGTTTCACTCACTTCCGTTCTTCTGGAGGTTCAGCAGGAACACGAATATCTGGTACCGATCCTTTTTAGCAAAGCTTCTTAGCAAATCCAGCTTTATACTGACCCTCGTTTATAAAGCAGTCTGGTGTGTGAAATGATTCGCGCAAACATGAGAGCATTGACGTTGCTCGTGTGGAATATTCCCTTCGAAAACAAACACAGCCACTGCGTCTTCAGCGGTTCGGATTCAGGAACATTAAAATGACTGCTGTGTTCGTTATTACACCCAAGAACAGAACACCACAATCGCTTAGACGCCATTCTGCTCATAGACAGTGCTCCAGCATATCAACAATGACCGCGCCGGTCCGCGCCGCGCAGACTATGATTGACAGGTCCCTCATGAGCGAGGGCGGGTCTGTGTTGAAACGCTCCCGTCAATCAACAATCGTGGGAGGGGCGTCCGTTTTATTGACGTCACAAAAACGAACGGCTCGATTTGAAGCAGGGGAAAACATATAAGGAGATTAAAACAAAACCACTGGATGGATTTTTATCATTATATGATGGTTGTGTACAGGCACTGCCAACACACATTTCAGTACAATCAACTTGTAAAAGTGCATGTACCATTATATGACCCCTTTAAGGGAAAAACAGATGCAGTCATTAGCCGTGTTTCCACTGTCGGGCCAAAAGCGGGCGAGCTAGTGTGTGTGCCAGGGCCAATCCAGGACCTTGTGCTTTAACAATCAAATAAAGGCTAAATCTAGTTTATAAGCAGATCTGCCTCGTGCCTTGATTCTGCTCAGGGACAGACGTCCAATTAAACTCGGATAAACACCTTCTTTAATTTTAGACCATGTTTACCCAGGGACCTTTACACTTGGCCGACGTGTTCTCAGCATATGTTCGGCACACAGCAGGACTGCCATTACAGTGCCGATACAGCAGTGCTTATTATTACATATAATTCAATCAAACACATATAGAGCTGTCGGTGATGTCAGGTCGAGCACTTTCTGGAAAGGGAAACCGCATCGGGATTGGTGTGAAGCAGTGGTCATGGGGCTGACTTCCCATTTCTAATTACATCCAGTATGAACTCGTGCAGATGAGACGGCACAATTTATTTGATTTAGCTATAAATGGATATACAAGCGGGCAAAACTTGCTTTGATACACTGAAGTCATCAGACCTCAAGGTCATGCACTTGGCTTTTCAGTTTTTGTCAAAAAGTAAATCATTTATTGAATAAATAATTGATGATGATAATTATCAATAACAATTTAATCGAATGCTTCCCTAGTATATAGTGTGCGAAAAACAATATACCAAAGAGTAGTATGTCAGAATACAGCATTCGATGGACACTTCACCATCCCATGAGGCCACGGGACAGGATTTATGAATGGAACTGAAGCGACGCTTTATTTCGTTAATGAGATCTATGACGAAAACTGTTCGTTGATGACCTAAGACGATGACGAGACGACGCCAACGTCACTAGACGATAACTGTGAGTATATCAACATGCAATATCGTTGACGAAAAAAGGCGAGAGTAAAATGTAGTTAAAAAAATAAAAACTTGACCAAAATCATTGTTTGTTTTTGTCGAATAAAAGAGGAGACAAAAGATTACGACAATTTAAACTCCCTTAATCAGAGCTTTTCTGTTTAAAGAACACGTTTTCTACCTGGTGATTTACTTCATATTTGCAATCTGGCAACCCACAAGAAGCACTGATGATCTGAAAACACTGACAAACAAGTAAGCTGGAGTTTAGCGATCTCCATTTGAGGTATCCTGCTTAAATGAAGGTGTCGTTCAGTCAGTCTGTGTTCCTTCACAATCAAACCTTCTCAGTGAAGAACTGTAATAAATCCAAACATGGATCTACTCTATACTTGCGATTGTTGATGCTGAATAACTGTAGTTACGCGACCTCTGTGTGACGACATTAAGTCGTTTTTTTGGTTGACTAAATGTGCTAAAAAATTATAAAGTACATTTGACACAGGACAGTCTAAATACATTTTAAAAAAGCTGATAAAATGAATACAGAAATTCCCTTTCTGTGAAATAGCAGAAGTTTCTGGTGCCTTAAGACTGCTATACTTTCAACATAAAGATTAGCCCATTTCTCTACATGTCAAAGCAATGAACACATGCTGAGAGGCCAGAACACCACAGCAGGAAACCCACAATTCAACAAAGATGGAAACAAATAAGTGTCACCACAAATAGGCTGATAGTGGTTGACACCCGCAGAGGGCCAAGCCTCGCACTTCTTCACCAGGCTCACGTGGCGCCTTGTAGACAAATATTTTCACACTGTATTAGTCACGTTTGTGTGTGAACGTGAAGAAAACAGCAGCTTGTGTCCTATGTCATTGCAAACACTGACACTTCCCAAATGTAACCAACCAAACTGGTTTTGATAATTAATGGCCATTCAGTTTTTACCAGCGTCCATCGATCAAAGGAGCTGACAGCACCCGTGCGATGGTTGCTGAAAGGGCGAGTGTTGATATTTGAGAGATCACACCTTCCTGAATAAACTGTCATGTGACCCAAGCCACGGGAGGAAACAAGGCACATTCAAACACACTGCCTGAGACTCACAATTTAGACAAATGGCGTCAGAACCATTTGGCTGCGGCAATTACTATTTAAAAATATTAGAGGATTACTAAATGAATGAAAGCATGAAGCTTTGCTGGTTTTCAGGTATCCCAACATCACATGAAGGTGGCGGCATGTAGATAGCTTAAAACTAATAACAATTTCATGAAGATGCCAGCATTGCAGTGTTTTTCTTTCCCAGTTTGGTTCCTTGATGACTTTACAAATTGAAAATAAAGCTAATGTTAGCATTGCCGCTCCGTTTCTGGGCATTTTATGCTAAAACCTTTTTGTTCCCCAATCATCAGATGTGTAAATCCTCCCTTATTTGGTTGCTAATCAACATCTTTGTTGACAATTGAAAACTCGCTAAGCTGATGGTAGTTTTGCTGTTTTGTTTCTTTATACCCTAATCATACAATTGCCAGCCAATACTTTATGGACTTTAAGAGCAGATTTATGGTTGGAAGTCATTCCCAACATCCATTAAGTGTTGCTCGACATTGTACAATGTCGTAAAAAGAAACAAAACTACCGTTCTCTTACCAAGCTTTCGATTGGATAGGCCAGTCGGATACACATCCAACATCCCCTTTTTAATTGAACAAAAGTAGGGGTCAGTACACCATTTAAAAAAAGATTCCCTCTGATTTTTTTATTCATGAGCGCATAGACATGAAACTAATGACAAAAGGCAACCGAATAGCCGGTAGTCTTAAGATCTGAAGGGACAAAGGCATTCACAACATATTTCCCAGCTGTGATTTAAGCATCCCTGGTAATACCGGCAAACACGCAAGCTATGAAGAACCAAGGTCAACACAGCGCTCAGGCCTTCACTAAGCAACGAGTATATAACTTTTACTGCTCTATACGGTGCTTGAAACATCTAGATCCAACTGTTCAAAGGTCAAACAACACCAAAGACCACGACAGCTGTGGAACAACAGTTAAATATTACAATGAAAATTAACAACACAATATACCTTTCCAGGGTCATATTCACACGGCCGTTTACCCCAAAGTATCCGGATAAAAAGCAGAAGCGCTGTAGCCCAGAATGGCGTCTGGGACTCCCATCAGCCTCACGTTCCCGGGGGTGCGAGGAAACTTCCCTCTCTGGGTTCGGCTGGCAGAGTGATAGAGAGACAGCAGCTGACGAGGGATATATGGGAGAAGAGAGAGGGAGCGATACACCATGGCGGACGAGAGGGAAAAAGGGCCAACACAACACAGCCCCGACACATCCTGACAATACCAGTCATAATGCTGCGGCCCACTGCGCTATTTAAAAACAATCCATCAAAAATGCCCCATCTTTCACCGCACGGTCAGAGCCCACGACCTTTCGCTGGCTGTGAAAAGCTTCACGCGGGCAGCTGAGGATTTCATGCATTAAATGCAGGAGCCAATATGCATGGGACTGTAAAACAATTAAGCTGACTTCGCATGACAGATTTCTCAAACAAAGTCACAAAGTCACAAAGTTATAATAGTAACAGTTAAAATGTCACCGTAAGAGCATTGGCTTGTGATTAAAAGTGTTCACAAATACACTTTAACTGCACAGATTAACTAAACTGCACAAAAACACTGCATTTCCTTATTAATTAGATTAATTAATTAATATTTTTGGAATGTATATGAAAATTTACTTAATTATATACAGCTATTTTTGCATAATTATTCTTCAAATCAGTAAACCAATGCGAATGTCATATTTACTAAAACCTATAGTTGCTCAGATTTTGATTTTACAATTTTCTAACATTATCTCAACATATGCATCTATAACAAACAAAAAGCATATATATATATATATACTATAAGTTGAGAGAGTTTTTTTTTTATATAAATATGAAAGAAGAAAGAAACTCTTGGTTAAGGTATTTATCTGCCTTTTTTTTTACAACAATCAATTATTAATAATTCATTGGTTCTCTCGCTTTTGCATTTGTTCATAATTTTTAGCAAGAAATTATGCCCGCACAATTTTGGGACACACTCATACGAAGTGTTGTGCAAAAACGGAGAATGTTTTAAAATAGAAACGGTGGACGCCATGTCCATAATTGGACACCTTTGTAACGCCGCAACAAAATTGGCATCCACATTTCTGTCAGTAACTCACACGGAAGAGTGTGTCCTGATTCTACACGTCAGTCACTGGTGGCACTAAAGGGTGTCCTGAAGACTGGAGATCACTGCCATGTCCGTCCCCTTTACAGGGCTAATTTTGTTCGCCTGTACTAGAGCGAGTTACATAGCACTTCAACTGACGAACACTAGTGAATGAGCAAGACAAACTTTTCTGTACACGATTTGCCAATGCAACTATGTAAACTTTGCAAGACTGACTATTATCAAAAATATAAATGAACTGCACAGTATAAAATACAAGTTGTTTTTTGTTGCATAATTAGCATTATATTTTGACTAGTGTTGAGTGATTTCATAGAGAGGCATGTTGCAGGAATGTGGTCATCACTTATGTGCACATCAGCACTGATCAAGCCTGTCATTTATCAACAATAAACAAATAGCACCAGTAACATCTGCTGAAAACACTCACTGGGACCAAACGCATGTGCTGACTGACTGGAGACCCAAGTTCATCATTTTATACAATTTCCAGCTGTTTTCTTCTTCATAATTGACAACATGAAGGGAATCGTTATCTGCTGTCATATCCTACATTATACAACATTAAAAAAGTCACTTTTGTGTTTTAAACGTTCATGTTGCAATAGACATGTCATTTAAGTTTGGATCATCAACTCATAAACAAGAGTTTGAGTTTCAGTGTATAAATATTTTTTAAAAAAAGTTTAGCATACAATAGTAATTCATTTAGATGATTTACAGCTAAAATAAAATATTTTTATATAATGACTATTTCATGACTATATTAAACGTTCAGAGTTCGAAAAGGTAAATTTTGGGGACCACGAAACTCATCGCCAAATTAATTTTACAAAAATTCTGTAGCTATTCTCAACACAAACTCAAACAGGCAGTTTTAAAATAAATAAACACTATTATTTATGCTATGAATATCAGTAAGGAGTGCTAACAATAATCACATTTAACATCTTTTATTGTTTGCTTTTATTTATAGATCTTTTTCCCCAACACTTAACAGTGTCGTTAACTCTTTTAACAAACGGTTTACCCGCTGGTAAATATGAACCAAATAAATATATTTTCAGTATTAGTAAAATTAGTACGAATAAAAATTAGTACGTTTAACTGTAAAATGAGAATTAGTATAACAAAAATAAAATGATTTATAATAAAAAAGATTTAATAAAAATCACAAAATCAATTGATTATATTACATTCATATTGCTTTAAATCTATAGAAATGCATGTTTACATTTGTGATGAGACAAAGCATGACGGAATAAGCCGGAGTGATAACGGTTTATGTTGGAGATCTGTGGCTACAATAATACAGCATTACACTCTGGCAAAGAGCTCAAAAGTTTCACTCATCAAACCCATCCATCATCCCAGTGTCTTGAGGAACCGTGCCACTTCAAGCATTTAGATGATTTCTTACTGTACTTGCTACTCGACCGTGATTTATCCCCCAAAACAGCTCGCTAACTAATCGATTTTTCATACATCTCCATGCAGCACAAACGCCTTTTCCCACAGCAGCACATTCCTTACCTCTGGAGGTGCTCCGCGCACGCTTTCCCAACATTCCCTGGATTTTTTGACTGTCCGTTCTCAAAAACACCCTTGTCCCAAGTTTGGTTCATGGTAGAAAAGACTTTCTACCCACAGGAAAATCCAATGAGTCACTCCCCGAAAAGTTGCAGGAGGTTTTTCTGCAGTGAATCCCGACTGAGGTCCTGTCCTTCTGTGCAGTAACGAATCGGCCTCCAGTGAATCCGGGATCAACAGCGGTAGTGAAAGTTAGCCCACTCTCTGCGCCCTCTCACTGAGCTCCTGCCAGACCTGCAAAAGTCTAAAAAAAGTGCAGATTAAAAAAAGTGTGCTCGAAGGGGCTGCTGGTAAAGCTGGGATGAGGGCTGGAGGGATACGACAGGAAGAGGGACGTTAAAGGCACTTGACCATTTGGGAGTCCCCGAGGGCTGCCGTACACTTTCATTCTCTCTCCAGCCAATGATAGAGCAAGTGTGAGGAATGCCATTAGCCAGTCACTCAAGAGTGCCGGATCAGTTTCGTCAACAGATTATCAAAGGCCAGACCCCCGTGCGCAGATTATTAACATTTCCGACCATTAACATTTAGCGGGGCACAAAGAGGCCCCTGTTGCACGTGCATGTGCAAAGCCTTTGATTCTCTCACTGTAACGCTCTGGACTGGAGCATTAACTGCTGACGGAGAGGCTGCTGCTCGGGGTTCGGTCCCAGACACTAAACTGGACTGGGTTTATTGGAGATCTGGATGCTGGCTGGAGGATTTTGTGTTTGGGTACAATTTGATTTTAAAAATTGGGCATGAGATCTTCTCAATGAAACCAAGATGTGTTCGAGTTCAACCTGGATAACAGACTTTGGGGGAGTCGGTGGAATTTGTTTGAAACTTGAAATGCACACAATAATGAAACCTGCAATAATGAATTCTCACTACAGGAGGAGTTAATGAACCAATCTGTCATTTTACAGCATAGATTGAAAGCCGGATGGGTAGATATGATATATAGTACAATAGCATGATAGATGGAATGATATATAGGCAGAGAGAACGATAGTGCGATAGATATAGATGGAGCGACAGAGCAACAATAGACAGAGTGATAGATAGTGTGAACAGATAGATAAGAGTGATAGAGACAATAGACAGAATTATAGATAGCGTAATAGTGATAGATAGAGCGCTAGATAGAGATAGAGCAATAGAGTGATAGATAGAGTGATAGATAATAGATAGAGCGATAGTGTGATAGATAGAGTGATAGATAATAAATAGAGCGATAGATAGTGATAGATAATAGATAGAGTGATAGAGTGAGAGCGATAGATAGAGTGATAGATAGAGTGATAGATAGAGCGATAGATAGAGTGATAGATAATAGATAGAGTGATAGAGTGAGAGCGATAGATAGATTGATAGATAGAGTGATAGATAGAGTGATAGATAGAGTGATAGATAGAGCGATAGATAATAGATAGAGCGATAGAGTGATAGATAGAGTGATAGATAATAGATAGAGTGATAGATAGAGTGATAGAGCGATAGAGTGATAGATAATAGATAGAGTGATAGAGTGATAGATAATAGATAGAGCGATAGAGTGATAGATAGAGTGATAGATAATAGATAGAGTGATAGATAGAGTGATAGAGCGATAGAGTGATAGATAATAGATAGATAGAGAGAGATAGAGCGATAGAGTGATAGATAATAGATAGAGTGATAGATAGAGTGATAGATAATAGATAGAGCGATAGATAGTGATAGATAGAGCGATAGAGTGATAGATAATAGATAGAGTGATAGATAATAGATAGAGCGATAGATAATAGATAGAGCGATAGAGTGATAGATAGAGCGATAGAGTGATAGATAATAGATAGAGGGATAGATAATAGATAATAGATAGAGAGATAGATAATAGATAGAGTGAGAGCGATAGAGTGATAGATAATAGATAGAGCAATAGATAGAGCGATAGAGTGATAGATAGAGCGATAGAGTGATAGATAATAGATAGAGGGATAGATAATAGATAATAGATAGAGCGATAGATAATAGATAGAGTGAGAGCGATAGAGTGATAGATAATAGATAGAGCGATAGATAATAGATAGAGCGATAGAGTGATAGATAGAGCGATAGAGTGATAGATAATAGATAGAGGGATAGATAATAGATAATAGATAGAGCGATAGATAGAGCGATAGATAGAGTGATAGATAGAGCGATAGATAGAGCGATAGAGCGATAGATAGAGTGATAGATAGAGCGATAGATAGAGCGATAGATAATAGAGTGATAGATAATAGAGTGATAGATAATAGAGTGATAGATAATAGAGTGATAGATAGAGTGATAGATAGAGCGATAGATAATAGAGTGATAGATAATAGAGTGATAGATAGAGTGATAGATAGAGCGATAGATAATAGAGTGATAGATAATAGAGTGATAGATAGAGCGATAGAGTGATAGATAGAGATAGATTTTAAATAAATAAAATATACATGTAAGAATAAAGGTTTTTAATTTGCCACTCTTGTCGACTTAATTTACAGCAAATGCACAAAATCCCCGTTGGATCCTTGGGGAGCCTCATTAGCCTCCCGCAGACGTGTGTGACATTCACTGCCACAATCCCAGAGTATTCTTGACTTGTAGGAAAGCAGATCCTGTTTAGAGACTGACTGACACTGAAACTGCAAGCGCTGGACTAAATGTTCCCCATCAGCAGGACAACTGCACCCAGAAAACCCCCAGAAAGCGCGCTGGCCGCGGCGACAGGTGGAGCTGCGCATGAAGCACTTCATCCAGAAGATTACGCCGCCATTTACTTTTCAAACCACTTTCAATCTTAACTATGAAAATCCCGTCCCTCAACTGTGCCGTCATTTCCACAACCGTTTTCCCCCAATAATAATAATAAAATAAAAAGGGTCAGAATATGATTTAACTGCAATTCAGATAAATACAATTTTAGCAGTGAAATGTTCCCTAGCAAGACAAAGGAGTCCGTTACTTTATGCTATAAATGGAGTGATATTAAACACTGGTGACATTCTGGTGGAAATTACTTTCAAACAAAACAATAAAATATGGCACAAATGGCCATATCATGGACATTGTCAGTAGTGTAAGAAGTATTTTACGAAGATATTGTTGAAAAGGGGCAGAAAGCAGCAGCCACGTGACGACCCTGTTTAAACGAGACCTGTGCTGCCCCTTTACACTAGATTGAGGTTCAGAAAAAGGTTCAGCTTCAGCTGCGAATTAGAGTTGTGACGTTCGCGAAGGAACCGATTCTTTTGAACGGCTCATAAACATGAACGATGGGAGCCGAGTCGCGGCTGAAGGGGAGCCGTTCTTTCTGTCGTTCTTTTTTCATGCGTGTTTCACACAGATGCACACAAATTAGCTCCTCAGTTATAGGGGAAGGGGCGCACCCAGCGCAGGGGTGCTACTGCCTAACAGCATGATGATAGTTGTGCACGCGCGCGCATCCTTTACGTGAGTACTCCAGTGGGAAAAAACCCTACGTGCTGTCATTGGGTAGGAGCAGAGCCGTATAAAGAGAGAGTTGCGACAACGGAAGTTCGAAATGCTTGGTTGTCACGTGATTCGCGTAGACCTCAGATAGTTCCAGGAAGTGATTCGGCGCCAATTCAAATCGATGGAGTTAGAGAGCAGAACTGTGATTTTTGGTAGTTTGTAGTCAATAAATGTATTGATTTACAATATGTATATAATATACTGACACGTGAATGTAGTATGTGTATGTAGGTACAGCAATGTTGTTTTTAAAAGATAAAAATCTGATAATATTTAATGTTTAGTGTGTTCAACCAGCCTTGTCTGCCTTTGTTAACATATTTCTGGCTAACGTTACCTTGGTTAAAGACCGTATTGCAGTTGGTTTGAAGTATTTTTGTGTTCTTAAACTTGTATGTTATTTAAGGGTATCACATAATATTCACTATGGTTTCACAAGGACAGGAGACTTGCAGGAAACAGGTGATTGTCTTAAAAAAATCCATTGCAAACAAGTAAAATTTCTTTAATCTTAATGTTTACAATGCTTATGCACCCCATACACTTATTACTATATAAATGAATAGATAATATATTTAATTTTAAAACAAAACATGAGTATACACACACACATTATTTCCTCAGTGTCCAAGTGCATAATTTCCTTTTAACATAATTTTATAAATTCATGACATACATAACTTTAATCTATGATCTATATCATTTTTAGTACATTTAAATACATATTTTGTGTTTTGTTATCTTAAATCCCCAAAAATGTCAGGTTGTGCAACTGTCCCCACAAATGAACAGTCTAAAAAACTATTTAAAATGGTGTCTTAAGAATACATTTTTTAAAAGTTTTGAAAAGATTTAAAAAACACAATTTTTTAAGGTTAATTTGTCAATGATATATATATATATATACTTTTGCACTGATTTAGCACAATGGGATTTATAAATGTCTAATAAACGTCAAGCATGTTGTCTGTCCTTTCCGACACAGAGAGGAGAAAATATGCTCAAGTCAGCAGGAACAATCTAAATACAACTAAAGATTTTGTGCTAATCATACTTAGGTGTATCTGCACTTTTTCACAAAGACCAACACTGGGAAGTTTAATGTTTATTAAAAATAAGGAGCAAGGAAAGTCTTGCAAAATCCACGGAGCTGAGACTGAAGGTGAGGGTACAGCGTCAGTGCAGGGAGAGTCTTCAGGATCCACTGAATCCCTTTGTGCTTCTTGTGATGAAAGAGATAAAGGAGAGACAAATTGGATAAATTATACAGTAGTACTAGTAGTACAGGTGAAACTCGAAAAATTAGAATATCGTGCAAATGTTCATGTATTTCAGTAATTCAAATTAAAAGGTGAAACTAATATATTTAGTATATATAACTATATACATATGCATGATTATACTTTCCAGAGGGCTGACATTTCTGTATTTAAAATCCCTTTTTTATTGCTTTCATGTGATATTCTAATTTTCTGAGATTTTGAATTCGGGGTTTTCATAAGCTGTAAGCCATAATCATCAAAATTATAACTTTAGCACGATATTCAAATTTTTTGAGTTTCACCTGTATTTAATACAGTTATTCCTTAGTATGATACCCCATTTAGCCTAGTGTGATTTGATCTAAACGGTTTGCTGCTGCTTTTAAGCATTGTTTTTAATCTTACAAACTTCCATCTCCCTTATGGGGGGGGTGCATTTTATCACTTCCACCTAACATATCACTATCACAATCCCCAATGTTATATTTAACCCCTGTTAGAAGCCTTTCTCTCTTATTACACAACAAAGGATAAAACTACATTAATAGAACGAGTTTAACTATTAATAGGCTGTTCGTGGTTTGTTATGCGCTACTAACTGTATCCAATTACCTTTCTTTTATCTGATAACGTCCCTAAAACTACTCATTTAGAGAGTAATAATCAACTAGCATGCTTTAATACACAAGTAAATTTGATTCAGATGTACTGATAATATACAATCTTATTCTTTAAACGTCTTACCTTTTAAAAGTGCATCCCCAACGGTCTGTTCTGCTGTAACTCTACCGCGCTGCTGCTACTTCCGGGAACTATTGAGAGGCTCCGTGAGCCGCCATTGCTGTAAAAAAAACGTTCCATTGGAGTCAATGGAGTTGTCGCAACTCTCTCTTTATACGGCTCTGGGTAGGAGCAGAGCCAATGACTTATGCCGTCACATGGTTACTCCAGTTAAAAAAAAAAAAAAAAAACCCCACTAAAGTAACACTAAGTTCCTTTGTAAATAAATACAAAGGAACTGCTTTGTATTTATTTACATTGCATTTTGTGTTCATGTTATTGTATCTACAGTATATATTTACAACTTTAAATAGTTTTTGTTTTTTATCAAAATGTTCTTGTGGTATTGTATGAATAACATAAGTCAACATAGCTTTACACATACACATACTTTGTACTAAAGGTAAATCCAAAATAGTGATATCACTTTCTAAGCAGAGGGATGTTGTGCAACCCTATGGAATATAGTCCACACATGACAAATGAGGTAATAATCAATATTTCAGAATAATTCAAACTCAGATATTGGTGTGTGATATCTGAGTTTTAATTAATTGACTACAAATCTCACCTCATCATTCCTCCCAGTGATTATTTCCAGGATAAACTGAGATTCCCCCAAGCTGGCTTCTTTAAACTGACTAAATATTTAAAAAGAGCCAAAAGAGCCGTTCTTTTGAACGGCTCTTTGAAAGGAACGGATCGCAAAGATCCGGATCTCCTCAAAGAGCCATAAATCCCATCTCTACTGCGAATGCCATTCGTGATAACTCGCCCCTATACACCCCAATGTTTATACCTCACGGGATTTAAACGCTCAAACGTCACTCGTCAGGAAAACGATAATGGCTCAAATATGCATATAATATAATGAAGACTTCCAGTTTGTTGCTGTTGCTCCCATAAAGCTCCTGCATGACCTCATAAAACTGCTTTAAAAAGGGAACGAATGCAGTTCCCACTCAAAGCGGCGAGCTGTAAATGCCTTTTCACGTACGGTTATGGTTTACAGGGGTAAAAATGGATCGGCAATGACACAGCGAGTGGTTATATGTAGAGCTCGTAGTTGCTGGGGCAAATTTAAAGGATCTGCAGGTCGAGAAGAGTTTGACCTCGTTTTTATAGTCGAGCCAGTAAATACAACAACTGAAACAAGTACATATGCAAATAACAACGTGAAAGTATTTATGACATATTTGGCAGACACGTTCTTGTCGCAATTACCGGAGAGGAAGTTAAGAAGTGTTACAAAAATAGAAGTCATTCTGTACTTTACTTTTTGAAGTATATTATTTGATTGCTACGGAAGTATTGCATTCACTTGAAGAAAAAAATCTACTCTGTTTTTCTGAATTAACGAGTTAATTATCTCAGAATTACAAGATAATGTTTCATGGAAAAAAAAGTTTTTGCTCTGTTTTTCTGAATTAACGAGTTAATTATCTCAGAATTACAAGATAATGTTTCATGGAAAAAAAAGTTTTTTGCTCTGTTTTTATGAATTAACGAGTTAATTATCTCAGAATTACAAGATAATGTTTCATGGAAAAAAAAGTTTTTGCTCTGTTTTTCTGAATTAACGAGTTAATTATCTCAGAATTACAAGATAATGTTTCATGGAAAAAAAAGTTTTTTGCTCTGTTTTTATGAATTAACGAGTTAATTATCTCAGAATTACAAGATAATGTTTCATGGAAAAAAAAGTTTTTGCTCTGTTTTTCTGAATTAACGAGTTAATTATCTCAGAATTACAAGATAATGTTTCATGGAAAAAAAGTTTTTTGCTCTGTTTTTATGAATTAACGAGTTAATTATCTCAGAATTACAAGATAATGTTTCATGGAAAAAAAAGTTTTTGCTCTGTTTTTCTGAATTAACGAGTTAATTATCTCAGAATTACAAGATAATGTTTCATGGAAAAAAAAGTTTTTTGCTCTGTTTTTCTGAATTAACGAGTTAATTATCTCAGAATTACAAGATAATGTTTCATGGAAAAAAAAGTTTTTGCTCTGTTTTTCTGAATTAACGAGTTAATTATCTCAGAATTACAAGATAATGTTTCATGGAAAAAAAAGTTTTTTGCTCTGTTTTTATGAATTAACGAGTTAATTATCTCAGAATTACAAGATAATGTTTCATGGAAAAAAAAGTTTTTGCTCTGTTTTTCTGAATTAACGAGTTAATTATCTCAGAATTACAAGATAATGTTTCATGGAAAAAAAAGTTTTTTGCTCTGTTTTTATGAATTAACGAGTTAATTATCTCAGAATTACAAGATAATGTTTCATGGAAAAAAAAGTTTTTGCTCTGTTTTTCTGAATTAACGAGTTAATTATCTCAGAATTACAAGATAATGTTTCATGGAAAAAAAGTTTTTTGCTCTGTTTTTATGAATTAACGAGTTAATTATCTCAGAATTACAAGATAATGTTTCATGGAAAAAAAAAGTTTTTGCTCTGTTTTTCTGAATTAACGAGTTAATTATCTCAGAATTACAAGATAATGTTTCATGGAAAAAAAGTTTTTTGCTCTGTTTTTATGAATTAACGAGTTAATTATCTCAGAATTACAAGATAATGTTTCATGGAAAAAAAGTTTTTGCTCTGTTTTTCTGAATTTCTGAGTTTTTGAGATAATCAAGTCATTAATTCAGAAAAACAGAGCAAAAACTTTTTTCCATGAAACATTATCTTGTAATTCTGAGATAATTAACTCGTTAATTCACAAAAACAGAGTAGATTTTTTTCTTCAAGTGAATGCAATACGCCTCCGTAGATTGCTGGAGGATTCTGCTACAAAAAAAAAAAAAAAAAAAAATATTATAGATATATTGCTTTAATGAAATGATGATAGAATAAGTAGGGCATTTTTTAATAACTGGTCACAAATACTGGTAGTGATTTGCGACTTAAAAGTCCATAATGGGAATTTAAATGTTTGTCCACTAAGAAAAGCTGCTTTTACTTTAGAAAAAAAAAATAATGCAAGTATACTAATAAATAAATAATTGTCATGCTAAAAATTTTTTTTAAAAACAATTATTTTTTTATTTCACATATACATATGTAAAATAAATTATGTGTTATATGCGTTTAGCCTAAACATTTTTTAACAAATGACCCCAAAAAAGATGGCGATTGCATAGACAGCTGAAAGTTCATCCCGTGACAGTGAAGCGACTCGTGTGAAGAGCCATTGAGACGGCAGCATCTGTTCTCCCAGCAGGCCCCGCTCACAAAACTGACAAGTTTAACGGGACCCCGACACTATTCACAGAGACAGACGGAGTCAAGGGCACTCGGTGCTTATAGGTTTGACACGGCACCTGTCAGACAACAAATTAACTCGTGTGGTGAACGACTGTAAAGCAGGGACAGATTTATGCGAGGTTTATCGTGGCCTCCCCGTGATTATGGGCTGGCTTCATCTGTTGATTATGTTAAGGGTCGCGAGAGAGCGATTCTGGCAGTGAGCAGTTAAGAGAAGAGAGATGGACAGGCCCAGAAGACTCTTGGATCAGTTTAGTGATCATCAGCGGAGTAGATCTGCCAGATAAAACTGTGTTTGTGTTGTTGGCAGATGGAAAAAGGATCCAATATCCCCAGATCATTTCAGTGAACATGACTCACCTTCAACAGAATGACTACAACAAACCTATCACAGATGCATGATTATTTCCAAAGCCGGATCTCCTCACTCAGCTCTGATCTGCATAAGCTCAGGTTTGAAAGACACTGGGATGAAAACAATGACACAAGCATTACAAAATAGAAATAAGTATATTATAAATATTTCTTGAAATGGTAGGCTGCGTTTAAATTTTACCTTGAGATTTGTTTAATAAGGAACAACTTCTCAAAAGCTCAAAAAAACCTAAATAAAATTAAAAAATAAAAAACATTTAATTTTACACACACACACATTATATTTATAAATATTTACTTAAGTTATGCATAAAAATAACTTACTTGCACTCCACATGACAAAAGCAGCCTCAAAATCGCTGATTTCTTTGCAACCACGTAATGATGTAATAGTATCAAAACTGTACAATGTGTGTGACGGCGCCCTCTAGCGACAAGAAACCAGTGGAATCAGCTTTGATAAAGACCAGGGTAATTTTATTCTTTTTGGGTAACAGAATACACATTAGAAGACTATAATCACAATGACCTAAAGAATAAATGAAACATCAACAAAACAATGATAAAAAAAACATGTAAGCTCATTCGGAAAACCTACAAAACGAGCCGCTTTCATATACCACTTAAAAAGGCGAGTATGATGAAACAGCTCATGCTGGTTTATTAGTAAAGAGAGAACTGGTGTCAAACGGCAGACTGCAAACCACAGCTCTTTAACATACACCTACCTGTGTATTCAGTCTTAGCATACTACAATTGTTCCTTTACTGACGCATAACTTTTGAAACAGAGTGTCTGAACTTCCTCATCTTTAAATAACTCGGGCTGAAGCCAAGTGTGAAGCACGGCACATTTCATCAAATATTTAAAAAAAATGTTTTCAGTGTTTTATCCTTGAAATACGAGAATCAACAAAGAGGAAAGAAAATATAAAATTGTAAAACAACAATAAGTCAGCATATCCTGTTCTGAATCCAAGCAGGTTAAGAAAAACAAACTTTTGCTTTTCATTCATTCATTCCAACTGGGATTTTAAAAAGGAAACACACCACTTGAGATGGTGGTGAGAAACAAGGAAAATGAGTGATAGCGGGGTATTGTTTCTCTCAGCCGTGAGTGGTGTCGTCCTCCACAAAGTCCTTGGCCTGCTCTGCTGAGATCACATCGATGTGACTCACCTAACAAACACACACACACAGAGAGAGAGAGAGAGTAAGCCTAGGCAAATCATCATCTGCAGCTTGACAAGACTTCCATTTATAGCTCATTTTCTATGCACAAGACTCGTTTGCATTTGCTAATTACTTCACACATCAAGGTGTTAATGATGCCGTTTAGGGCTGGGCAACGATTAATCGCGATTAATCGCATCAAAATAAAAGTTTGTGTTTACATAATATATGTGTGTGTAGTGTGTATAATTATTTTGTATATATACATACACACACATGCATGTATATATTTGCATGTATATACTTTATATATATTTATACATAATTAATATTATATATAAATATAAATATTTGATATATTAATAACACGTTTTTCTTAAATATATACATGCATGTGTGTGTATGTATATATACAAAATAATTAAACACACTACACACACATATATTATGTAAACACAAACTTTTATTTTGGATGCGATTAATCGCGATTAATCGTTGCCCAGCCCTAATGCCGTTACCTTGTTTCTGAACTTGACGCCGTAGAATTTGTCTGCTGACTCCAGAAGCTCAGGTCTGAAGGTCGTAGTGATGAACTGAGCATGTCCAGCCAGCTCCACAATCATGTCTGAAAGACCGCAATACAAAGCATTGACGCACTTATTCACTCCAAGCGGAAGCTTGTTACCTCCCAAAACCAAACATTTTGTATGTAGTGAAAAGATAAAACAAACGACGATATGCTAGAATTAAGCCTTATTTTGATTAAAACCAGATCACTTCTTTTTGATGAAGTGGTTTATTTTTGGTCCAGATTTTCTGCCTGTTATCCTCTTTTCAGTGTCTGAAATTTCGCTGCATCTGTAATGTCAACAATGCATTAGCTGATGGTACCTGACACTGCTTTTCTGTGCTGGGCATCCAGAGCCTGGTCGATTTCATCAAACAGGTAGAAAGGAGCAGGGTCACATTTCTGGATGGCAAAGATGAGAGCCAGAGCTACCAGAGACTTCTGCCCTCCAGAGAGCTGCTGCATCTCTCTCATCTCTCCCTGTTTACCCGTGAACGACACCTGACGCGCACACACACGGTTTGTCAAGTTTGAGCATGTAATAACTACACGTACATAAGCACACAATCATTTGATTCTCCATGCTGCCCTTACCCTGATGCCCACGCCAGTGAACTGGTCTACACTGGGCACACTGCTCTGAGAGGAAGACCCCCTCTCGCTGTCTCCTCCCTCGCCCTCGTCCTGAGACTGTCCACCCTCAGTGTCTCCCTTCTTCATCACCAGAGTGGCTTTACCCCCGGGAACCAGCTTCTGAAACACCTCGCTGAAATTCTTGGACACCTGCCGGGAGACAGAGCACGTTATTAAAACAGGATACAGAATGTTTGTTTTTATTTGTGCCGACTGCGGTGGGAATTTGATTGAAATAAAAATAAAATAATCACTGATAATGTGTTTTAAACAAGAAGGACTGAAAGGTGCTGGTGACAGTGGATGGAGTCACAATCAGTGAACTGAAGTGTGAAGTTGATAATTTGCACGTGTTTTTAACCCTCTGCTGCTCAGTCATTTTTGACCACAGCTTGGTAAAGGTCTTGGCACTTGCTATGTGAACAAAAAATCATGGACTTAATTCAATCAAAACGGCTGAATGGTCCTGAATAAAATAGTCACACTTGTAATCCTCACGGTCAAAAGTGTTTAAACATGTTTCATTAAAAAAAAAATTAATAGCATTTTTGCGCATTTTTCATAACACTTAAACTTCTACTTTAAGTTCACTTTTTTAAAATGTATTAATTATCTGCCAATTGTCTTTCTTTAAAAGAGACCAAACTTATGTCTGTGCTCCAAAGCATTCAAGATTTATGACTGTTTAAGTTGGAAATTTCATTTTCAGGGCTATGCTCATTCAGTGGTTAACAGGTAATAAATGGATTATTAATACCTTTAAAATACAAAAAAAAAAAAATTTTATCAAACTAAAATATAGTACATTAATTTCATTGAAATTGACATTTTTGACAATGTTAGAGGGTTAAATTGCCAATTTAAATACATTTTTGGCAGGGCAAGAGCTGAAAGCTGACAGAGCTACATTATTATTGGTGGCTAGATTTAAAAAAAAATAAGTAAATAAATAAAAATTGAAATGTAAACCCTACTTTACAGGAACTTCTCAAGATCATCAACATACAAGAATCCTGTCAGCGGAAGATATTTGAGTGTGAGCGAGTCTGTCTGATGGTCGTACCTGTTTGAAGGTGAGCTGGATAGCCTCGTATTTGCGCAGCTCCAGGACGTTCATGAGCTCCATGATGGATTTATATCCTCTGTCCAGCTCTTCCTGCCTCTTAATCAACTTCTCTTTCTGCTCTGAGAAATTGACGAACTGGTCCAAGGCCTTTTTATTCACATGGCTGTACTTTTTCAGCTCTGTGTTGCACTGCTCCAGCTTCCTGAACAACTACACAGACACACACACAATCAATCATTACACAACACGTAACCAATGAAATAGTATCGAGGGGACATGATGATGGAAAGCAATTTGAGATGGGAGGAAAAATTATATTTCAATGCTTTGCGTTCACCAAAGAAAAGTAGCGTTCTTTGCAAGCAAATGTAGTTTATCAAGGGAATGTAAAAAGTACATTTTTCCAGAACAGAATCACTTGAATAAACATTGTGCCATTATTACCACTTCTGAACCTACAAGAGAAGATTCCAGAAGATAGCTAAAGAAACAAGACAGATATGGCACAATTCAACCTCCCTCCTCAACTCCACGCACTCAAGTTCACCAAGACAGGGTGAAAAAAACAGGAGCGCAAGCATGGGGTAATGAAGAATGAGTCACCTCTGTGTAGGAGGGCTGACACACAACAGAGCCCCTGACTGGAGAGGTGGAGAGAGAGGAGGAAGATCAACTAAGAGAAAGAATATGAGACAGGTGGGAGAGCTGCGAGACTGGAGGGGGATGAGAGGAAAAATTAAAGCCAGACATGAGCCGAGGAGGTGGTAAAAGGGTAACCGGACAAATGGTGCCCTTCATCATGTAATACTCGTTTATGACCTCATTTACGACAAGAAGGAAAAAAGGGTTTGATATCACTCTAAATGAGTCACTGGAAATTATATGTTCAATTCTTAGCAACTTGACCATAAATCTTGCATTTCAGGGTTTAAAAGCACAAACAGCAGCTTCAAACATGTTTTCTGTAGCGGCTGTGTACCTGTTTGAGCGTGAGCGTTTGGTACTTCTCAAAGGCCTCCTGCGGCAAGGAGCCCAGCTCGCGGATCTTCTTCATACATTCCTCTTTCTTTTTAAGTAACATGCCCTGTCTGTTGGTCATCTTCTCCAGCTCCTTGGTGTCATGGTTGATGGCTTCGTTCTGCTCCTTCTCAATGTTCTTCCAGCGCTCCATACTCTTCTGATGATCCTTTATTTCCACCTCCGTCTTATCAATGAGGGTGTCCAAATCTGAAAAATGAGAAACAAAATGCAACAGAATTTAATTAAAAATGAATAAATAAAATAAAAAACAATGATTTGAGTCTTTACTCACCCTCAGAGCGAGCCAAAGTGTCCTTTATGCGTTTATTAATGCCATCCAACTCTGACGTTGTCGCAGTGAGGACGGTTCCTCCTTCAGTTTCTCTCAGTTCATTCAATTCCTACACAAACACACACTTTTTAGTGCACTGTATGCCATTGTATTTCATTACAGGTTATACTGCCAAAAGCTAAAACTGCAATATTCACCTGCTCGACTTGGTCGAGACGCTTGCGCAGGTTCTCGTTGAGGTACGTCTCCACCCTGGTCATGATTCCCTCCAGCTTGATTCGCTCATTCAGCAGCTGTCTGTTGTCCTATAGTAACAAACATTACACACATGAACCACAAACATCTATAACTGACCCCAGACTGAAGGGCCAAAAGAAACATGTTCGGTTTTAATCGTTTATTATAAAGTCTAAAAAACAGATGATGTGGCTTTTGGCCACGTGAACGTACATCTAAAAGAACAAGTGAAAATTATATGCATATGTTTAAAGGCAAAGCCTGCCTGAAAATTCAAAAGCAGACAAATTAGCAAACCAAATGGAAGGCAATACAAAAAAAAAAAAACAAAGGCTAATGATGTGGGCCGGTTATGCAACATTTAAAGTAGCTTTTTAATTGTCTGCTGTGTGTGTCGTGTGTCAGGCTGGAGGTGGTAAAGAGCTGCAGCTGTGGCCTCAGGCTTCAGCGATTATTCCCGCACACATCTAACAGAGCTTCACATTGACTAACTTTTCAGATGAGATTACAGCCTCTGTATGGAGTCATCATACACATATAATGTCACAGCAACTAGTTCTTCCTTGTGGCCTGGGACCGCACACATGGTCACTTGGCCAATCAGAGGCCCTGTTTACACCTGGTATTAAGATGCGTTTTGCACACAAACAGCCATGCTGTTGTTAGGGCTGGGCAATTAATCAAATTTCATGATTTTGGCTTCCATCGATTATGAAATCAAGATATTATCGATAAAATGATTATTATTGGTCTAATATATTTTAATATACTGTTGTGTATGTGTATATATTAGTGCTGTCAAACTATTATAATATTTAATCGCATTAATGTCATAGTTAACTCGCGATTAAATGCAATTAATCGCACATTTTTATCTATTCTAAATGTCTCTTGATTTCTTTTTGTCCCATTCTTTTTTCTCATTTTAATGCTCTTATCAACATGGAAAAGTGGATCGGCTTGCTTTGTGCAAATGTTTTTTATTGAAAACAACATTGGCATATACTGTGTTCAATTTCACACTAACATTCTCACTTGGAGCAAATAATCTCTCACACAATGTAACACTGTCCATCAATAAAAGGGTGAAAGAAATACTGACGAGGTCCTGATATTGACGAGGGGGCGGAGAATTCGCATCAGCTGTGTGTGTGTGTGTGTGTGTGCTTGGGCATCTTCAAGTGGTATTTCAGACTGGACGTGCTGCGATGATGATAGCTCAGTTCACAACGACAAAACACACAGATCACTTTGGTCTTGTCACTGGAACCATTTGGCAACTTTTTAAAAGTAAGCTTTCCATTCTGAATCTTATTGGCATCCATTTCAGCGTCTCGCGCTCGTCATCCACTCAAAACGCGTTAACCAACTATTTGGCCGGCTCGCAAGCCCAAACAAGTGTGTGCGTCGTGCCTGTTGTTTTGTTTCCGGTCTAGCTAGATCCGCTTGCGCTTTGGTCGACGAAGCAACAAAACGTCCTTTGAAATGAATGGGTTTCATAGCGGAGCGCTGTCATAGCAACACATCCTGTTGCAAAAGCATGTGAAAAAAAACTACAAAGTTTGCTAGGCCAAAAAGATCGTTAATCGCGCGATAAAAAAATTAACGCCGTTAAAATGGGTTTGCGTTAACGCCGTTAATAACGCGTTTAACTGAGAGCCCTAATATATATATATATTTTTTTTTTACAAAGTTCAATAAATTCATGATGGTTCCAATGTCAATACGCAATCGTGATCTCAATATAGACCAAAATAAATGTTCATGACTTTTGCCATAAATCAAGCAGGCCAACCTGTTGCAGCTGTCTGATCTCGTCATTGAGGTCGTCCACTCTGCGTTGGTCTTCTAAACTGAGCTGAGAGAGCAGGTCCGTTCCCAGCTCTGCCTTCAGAGACTCCCGCGTGCTCTCCATGGCGTGCAGGCTGGCCTCCAGACTCTGAAGACTGCGTTGCTGGGGGAAACAGTAGAGAGAAACCAAATTAAAGACCTGATAGAGAAACAATGGGCGTTCTAGTACTAGCGCTTGAAAATATACTATGCGTTACCTTGGGCATGAACGTTTTCTCTGACTGCTGTCTCTTCTCCTTCAGCATTTTCATCTCAGAGAGTATACTGTCTCTGGAGGCTTTGAACTTCCTCTGCTGGGTCTCGATTTGCTGCATCTGATTCATCAGCTGGTCAATTTCATTATTGATACGTGAAGAACTGAGTTAAGGAGCTCACAAGAACTTGTGATCCAGTTTAATCCTGAAAAGCAGCATCACTTGAGATAATCTGCTTCTTGACAGTATTTAGTATTATTTGTATAGTATTTATTAATATTTTGTAATTAACTTTTATTTTTATATTTGCTTTATGCTTCTCAGCTGTGCTCATTCTTTGAAGAGCTGTTGAATACTTTTATTTGGCCTGTTTTTGCTGAAGCTGAAAAGATGGTTGTGTCATCATATTAGTTCTGAATTAGTCAGAGTATGAGCCACGCAAATCTAGTGTGATTCGATCAAGGATTGAAATGAATTTCACTCGAGGCCTTAATCACATCCTCCAATCCAGCTACACATTATCATCCCTCCATTACTAATAAAACACAGTATAAACACAGTAATAAAATGTGTGCAGTTCACACATGACCACATACACGTTAATGACTAGCTGACTCATTCAGCGATCCCCTGTGACCTTGTCTCATCTAGGCCGATTACACCAGCAAGCCCTACTGGCCAAGAAACACACAAGTAGAATTTTACAATCCATTCGATTTCATGCCACAAGTAACCCTGTGAGTGAGGTGTAGATGTGGAGGATATGTTCAATGTTTCTACGCAGGTTCTCGTTGAGTTTGGCCTCCAGCTCTCCAAGCTCCTCCTCGGCCTTCCTCATGTCCTTCTGCAGCTCCAGACGGGACTTCCGCGTGTCGTAGTAGCCACCGGTCAGAGCGCCACGATGACTCACCTGATCACCTGTTACACATACCAAAGCCACACAATGACAAGGGCTCAGAAATCATTTTAATAATAAAAAACGACACATATAGGAACACTTCTGTTTACCCTCCAGAGTGATGCAGTCCATGGTGAAAGCTCGAGCCAGCTGAGTGGACACTTCCATACTGCGGCAGATCAGAGTCTTCCCAAACACATGTTTGAAGGCCTTGTCGAAGTTCTGACTGTAACGAAGCTTGCTGATCATGGGGATTGCGTCCTACAGAAAATGTGTATATTTCCACTTAACAGAACAGCAAAAAATAGCAATAAATTGATAAATAAGAAATAGAAGATAAATAAGCTTCATTTTTAAAGTCAAACCCTTTTTAATTACGTCCACAATGTAAAAAAAAAAAAAAAAAAAAAAAAAAGGGACAGGACTTGGTTTTGTCCATCTGAAGTTGATTGGATGTTTTAAAGTGGGCATTCCAGAATGAAGCCAGGCTTTTTTTCTTATATTAGCATAATTTCACCTACAAAAATGGTTCATTGTCAATAGGGCAGCACTACTAACTAGGGATGCACCGAATCCAGATTTGTGGGGTTCGGCCGAATACCGAATCCACTGGTTAAGATTCTGCCGAATCCGAAACCGAATACCGAATCCTACTCTCATCCTCAGTCCATTAACACAGTAAACACATTAATGAAGTAAACAAAGTGGATATTTCATTTTATTTTATTACTGTAAATAATAAACTACTTTTACTTTTATAACTGTAAAAAAGAAGAAAAAAAAAGAATAAGAAACATTATGCATTTTAACAGTGGCGATGTTGTGTAGCCTATTGTTTAGAGTTCTTGCCACCATGAGACAAATCGGCATTGCAAATTGAACATGTAGCTCGACTTGAATTGCCTTCTTTTCACTGAAAGTACTGCCAAACAACACTTTTTCTGCTCACGAGTTCCATTTTCACTTTCTCACAGCCTACTGCATTCGAACGGTCCACCTACTGTAGCGAGTGGAAATAAGGTGTGGCCCCTTTAAGAACTGCGCGCCGTATGTGTCGTGCGCCTCGAACACATGCCCATGTATGCAGTTTATTTCTGTTTGATGCTCATTTTTACCTTATTTTGTTAAGTAACGCTGTGGACGGTAGAACGTGTGACAGACAGTTACACAAGTTCGATTGTGGAATAAAGTGCGAGTTGTGAGATGCCAATCGCCTCCGTGAGTCTGTCTGGCCTCTGAAATAACTTTAGCTGTGAGCTATCCCTATTTTTCTTCCTGACACAACGCGTTACACTACAGGCTTGTTCGACTTGAACCTGAGCGCTGCACAGACAGATCAGTTTATTACATCAAAGTACCGCGACTCCGCGAGAGCAATTCAAAAGCATAATGAGCCGTCTGCTCTCTATTCGTTCACGCGGTACTTTGATGTCATTCACTGATCGGTGACTTCGACGTAGCGCGCGTAGTGCAAGCCTAGGGTTCGGTTCGGTGGAAAAAAATTCTGAGGTTCGGCAGAAACCGAACCCCGTTAAAAAGCCCAATATTCGGCCGAATCCGAATCCGAATCTTGGATTCGGTGCATCCCTACTACTAACACATAAGTCACTTTCATTTCGCAATGTTTACAGACATAGCAACGGATCTTTTATTCCGTATTGTGACGTACATCCGAGTGAAATGGATCACTGAGAAAATAAAGTAGGGTGGGGACTTGGTTCTATCCATCGGTTGTTCATTAGATGGAGGCAGATCTGAATGCGAACTTGTAGTTGGTTTAAACAGACTACATGATTGGAGAAGTCCGGTATACGTCAACAGAAAGAAGTCTGTCACTCCATTGGAAGGTTGAGTTGATTAAATTACAAGCTCAAAAAATGCTTTAAAAAGTGAAACGTGCATGGATGAATCGTTTACATTAAGATCAATAACATGCATTTAGAAAACAGACTGAATGTTCATTTCATGCAGACACTAAGTAAGGGTCCATTTTAAAAGTCATGTCAGTGGTGTAGGTGACCATGTGGTCAGCTTACGTTAGTCTCAGGGTAAGCGGTGTCCCTGACGTCCAGTTTGGTGAGAGGCAGGAAGGTGACCTCTCCAGGCAAGTTCATCTTATTAAACTCCATCAGAATCTTGGTGCTCACTTCATCCGTTTCCACAATGTGGTAAAACAGCCTGAACAAACACAACTTCATTACTGTCAACACACTGCCACAAACATCCGTGTGACACACGGCATTAAGCAGGAAACACTAATAATAAAACGGTGTGTGTCTGACCTGGTGCCAGCGGTCACCTCCACACAGGTGTAGAAGGCAGGCTCGCACTCAAAGTTGTTCATGACAATGCCGTGATAACCGTTTATGACGTGCTGGTTGATGCCTTTCCGGCGGAAATGTTCCAATACTTTATTAATGCTGTCAATACCATTCAAGATAGCCTGGAGGAAAAGCAAACAACATGCAAAACATTGCATTTCTAAGTTCGTATTTTCATTTCAAGCCCAGATGACGATAATCCGAGTTCATCTATACTGATGTATATTTTTGTAACGCGGGAGAGTTGCTATAATTAGTGACTGACTCAGTCCCTGAGAAACGATCCAGCAGCCAAGTTGAGCTTAGCAGATATGGTTCAGTTCAGCCGATACATAGTGAACTGGTGTGGGCGGCATTATTTTTAAATACATATGCATGTTGGTTAGATATAATGAACTCTGAGGTGGACTTGATGGTTTAACGTTAGAAATTAAAGAAAAGTAAACATGACATGAATATTAGAATTGTAATTTACTGTTGTACTGTAAAAATAAAGTGTATTATTTTTTTACAGTAAATATTACAATAGTAATATACTAAATTATAATTATTAGTCATATTGATAATATATAATAAAAAATATTTGGCCAAATAGTGCAGCTCTACAAAAATGAGACTGCAATCTTGGAGCTTTTTTTGTGCAATTGCAGTAAAAAAAAAAAATAGAAGAAATAGAAGGCAGTGGGGGGGGGGATCTTACATTACATTTTCCCTCCAAATATTTTAAGTTTCATTAAAGGCTTGCTTAAATCAACAACAGCAGGATGTAGAAAGATATTACATTAAATAAATAATGTACAGATGACTGTTTTGGTTTCTAACCTTTCCGGTGGCTGCTCTCAGTAGCTGTTGTTTCTTCTCCAGGTCTTCTCGTTTGGCTGCCAGCGCCTGCTGTTCTGCGTTCTCCTCCCTCCACAGGTAACTGCAGGAGGGACACAGACACACCCATCAGCTCTGGCTCACAAACACTACGCCTGCGTTCAGCAGGAGACCCTATTCTATAGCCCATCCGTCAAGCCTCATCGTGCTGGGAAACCTATGGCTCGTGGATTATTAATAACTAAAATGCCAGGTGAGGAGAGGGACGGTTTGTTCAGGTAATAAGAAAGGGTGGGATGCTGGAAAATGGGCCAAAGTCAGACAATTTCCCATGATGCATTGGGAGTAAGAACAGGAGGGTCTTACTTTCTCTCACTCTGAAGTTCGTCCTTTCGGTTCTTCACCTCGTAGTACTTCTTATCCAACTCCTCCACTCGAGTCTTCACTTCGTTCAAGTCTTGGTCCAGTTTCTGTGACCGAAGTCAAGCGTCATACATTCAAAACCATCCATAAATATTGCAAAAGTAAAAAAAAATGCTGTCCTCTACTGTTGAATACCAAAACAAGCTTTTAACGAATCTTACGGTGTACTGTTCCAGATTTCTCTCTTTATTGGCCTCTGTGTCCTCCAGATCTTTGTGGATGGCGGCGATCTGCCGTTTCTTGTCGTTGATGGCTTGATCCAGAGACTTCAGCTCTTTCTTGATCCATTTGTCCCTCTCTTCTTTAGAGGTGAACTGGCTGCCTCGGCCCTGCTTGGCATACAGATCTGTTCGCTCTTGTGTGGCTTGAGCCAGTCTGAAAAAACACACAAACAAATTAATCATACTTCAACTATTGGTTAAAGACACTAAACAGCATTTGTAATGCATATGTCCTCTAATGTGACATTTTGTGAAATAAAATAATTGAAATAATTTGTGAGAACAAAACTAGAAAAATGTGATTATGGAAAAACAGGCAATATTATTGCCCCTGCCATAAAAAAAAGCAAGGCAAATGTTAAAGAAAGAAATATTGACAATTTGATAAAATATTAGGAAAACAAACTACTACTTTTATGAAATAACAGTGATGATGAATCATCCAATCACAAACCTCTAAAATGATAATGTAGTAGCAGTAGCAATACGTAAATTATGGTTTTGTGATGTAACGTAATATTAGTTGAGTCCCAAACGCACCTAATATGTCCCACAAATAACTTTAACACGTCCCACCCCAACTTCCTGTTTAATAGGAAATACATCAACACAGGAAAGAAAACTATGTTCCCAACTTCATGGGCCCTTTCAATGCTTCAAAAAGTTTACCGGGCAATTCCTCGCTCCTCTTTTTCTTTCACAGCGTTAAACTTGGGTTCTGTTTCCTGCAGCTCCTTCTGTTTTTCTTCAATCTTCTCCAGAAGCTTCTGGCGCTCTTTGAGCAGCCGTTTCTGTTGGACAGGAAGTGAGACCGTATTTAATCACAAGTAGCGGCATCAATTCATGATTCTCTCCTCTTTTAATAGAAAGCCTAAATACATTTTGTGCAGATGCGTGAGGAGGAGGTGTTCATATTTAAATGAAGAAGAATGAAATGCGCATAAACAGGTGTGTAGATTCAGTGTCATGAGCAGAACAAAGGGGATCTCCATCTGAGCAAACCTACATTCACCAATCAAAGGGCAAATGACGCATTTCTGCCTCTCCTCCATAGGAAAACACACACACTTGGCCAGGTGGGGCTAATCCCTCTATAAGCCAAGCCGGGATGCGGGAGGGCCGACCAAAAGTGTGTATTTCACACATACAGGGATACACAAGCATTATGTGTGTGTTTGCGTCTGGCTGCGAGCCCGAGCTGGAGTGAGCGTGTGTAGTTAGTGACGCAGACGGAGACACTGCAGACCCTCTGTTCACTAGTGCCTGCCAGCATTTCCTACAGATCTCTGGCTCTCAGTGTGTATATATAATGCGAGTGTTTGCATTTGCGAGCATGTGTATAAATCCCGCGTGTTTGTGTGTGAGAATTCAGTCATCGCTTTGTTTGTGCATGAGCCACTTCAATTCAGTGGCAGCAATAAGAAAAGAACAAGCGGGTGGGTATTTGTTTGAGGAAATGGGGCTTAAACTTAGGAATGTTTGTATGTACTCCACAAGTAAAGGAAAGTAAAAAAGAAAATTGCATGTTATTGAATGTAGCTCTTTCAACTAGAGCTGTGATAATTAACATCATTGGATAATTTGTCAACTTACTTTACTCCATGTAAATGATATAACTACAATAATTTTATTTTTTTTGTGATCAATTTAATGTACCCATGATGAATAAAAGTGACATTTAAGACATTTATGTTTTAAATAGTTTTTTTTACATAAATAAGAAATTAAAATAAGAAATGTTTTTTGAAAAGCAAATCATATTAGAATGATTTCCGAAGGATTATGTGACACTGAAGACTGGAGAAATGACGCTGAATAAATAACATTTAAAATAATATAAGATAGAAAACAGATTTTTTTTAAATTGTAATAATATTTCTGATTTTACTGTATTTTTTTTTATCAAATAAATGCAGCCTTGATGAGCATAAGAGACTTCGTGCTAAAACTAAATCTCCAAGTTAATGAACAGTAGCGTAAACAACTCAGCTTAAAATGTATTTGACAAAATCAAAGCAATATTTTCTAGACGGTAACTTTCACTTTTCTTAGATTGCACTTCTTCGAAATGTGTGTGTTGAGTGCATATGTGTGCCTGTATCGTGTGCATGTGTTAGCGTGTGTGCGTCTGCTAGTCGCACCCTCTGTTCGCTGTTTCCTGCCAGCTCGTCCTGCAGATCTTTGGCTTTGAGTTCCAGTTTGGTCCTCTGTTTGATCTGCTCCTGTCGCTCGGCGCTCAGCTGTTCTTTCTCCTCCTTCATGGCGGAGATTCGAGCCTTCAGCTCCCTCACCACACGCTCCGTCTCCTACAGAGACACAGAGAGAGAGGTTAGATAAGATGACCCAATGTAAGCTGCTGTATGACGCGTAAAAAGCAGTTTTCAAAAGCACATTTTAGGGAATCTTCACTTTTCATTACTTTATTTTAAATTAGTGGGGCAGACACACTGGAAGAAAAGTGAACGTGAAATCAAAAGTGACCCCATTTACAATCATTGTTCCTGGTTTATTGTGCTCGATTCATCAATGCATGTTAATCTAAAGGAAAAAGGAGTTTCTTTTTTTCTTCTTATTCAAAGTTTCTTTTTGTATAATTCTTCCATGAAATGGCTTTTGATGTGTGACTGCAGAGGCAGGTAAAAATCAATTGTAATCTACTAGATTCATTTAATTTTCTAAAAAAATTGTGGCAAATTTTCATCATCATGATGTAAGGCTGTTGAGGACGGTTGCAGAACAAGAAACATGAATAAATATCAGTGATGTGTAGAGAAGCTCAGTTTACCTCCACTTTGTCTCGAGCATCTTGTTGCGCATCTCGCAGCTGTCTAGATTTGTCTCCACAGGTCTCTCTCTTACTGGACAACTAGAGGAGGGAATCACACCTTCTATAAATTATTATGTTAATCACACATCAGCAACAAAGTACTAAAGTGTTGAATAATAATTTATTTACTGTCACAACCGAATTAAACTCGAGAAGGTGATGACAAGTAAGAATTGGTGTGTGTGTGTGTGTGTGTGTGTGTGTGTGTGTGTGTACCTCATCCATTTTGGCCCGGGTCTCGTTGAGCTCCTGGTTGTAGATGGTGTACTCCAGAGCTCTCCTCATTTTGTCCCATTTCTGGTACTGAGCCAGTTCCTCTTTCTCATCCTCCAGAGTGTGCAGACGCTCCTCGATGTACTTCAGCAGCTCATTAATCTTCTCTCGCTTTCCCTCTGCGCACACACACACACACACACACACACACACACACAAGAGAAAACTGCATGTTACAAACCTTTGACTATAAAAAACAACAGTAAAGCATCTCCTGCAGTGTTTTCTGCAATGCTTTAGTGATTCATTCAAAAGATTTGGCTCCACTAAATAATACAAAGCTAATAAATAGACAACACATTTTCATATTGCGTTAGATGCACGATTTAGGGGGGAAAAGCAAATTGCCATTTTTCTGATAAATATTGCAATTGCGGTTTAAAATAAATTCCAGGTTTGCTGTCCTTATTTGTAGGGTCGCACAATTCGGCTAGAATTGTGTGATTATATATATCAATATGGCTATAAAATTATTATTATTATTATTAGTAAGTAAAAAAATAAAATTACTAAATTAAAACAAGAATACATTACTATTGTAATAGTTCACTGTAAAAATTTTGACAAAAACAATATAGTTTTATTTTACATTAAGAAATTAAGACAGCCAGAAATATTAGCATTGTATTTTTAATGTTCGACCGTTAAATCATTTTTTAAACCAACATTTATTTTGACAAAACCACATTGAGCCATTAAAGCGTGCGCACTATCTAGTAGAGCTGCACGATTCTGAATAAATATAGAATCGTGATTTTATTTGTTTAAAATAGAGATCACGATTCTCCCATGATTCTGAATAGATGAAAGAATGATTCAATGACTCACTCATAAACACTTGATTAATCAGCGTTTTTGGACGAAATCTCTTGAATGACAAATACATTGTTACACCAGAAGATGACGACAAGTGACTTAAAATGTAATCGATACAATCTTTATTTGCAGCATCAAGTTACTTTCAAAAGGTGATCTGCTCTATTTTGATCGCTACCGTAGACATCAGTATTTAAGAACTATAAACTTTTATCCCAGTACTTCAGTGAGAATTTGAATGATTGTAACAGAAATAATGATAACATAAAAACTGCTTGTGAAGCTGTTTCATAAGCTTACATGACAACTGCTCTCTCTGGCTCAGCGGCAGCGCCGACACAGACTTTGAATGTTCGCTGATCACACTTGTCAAAGGTTTAATAGACACAGCTGAATCGGTTTCATTTAGGAATAAGATCGTGTGGGTGTTTGAATCGAGATTGCGATCTTTTAACTATTAATGGAGCGACTCTACAATTACGTAAAGAAAAAGGTCAACTGCGAATATTTTGCCTTTCATTAAAATTAGCAGAGAATTACAGATTGGAAATGAAAAATGTAATTTTCACCCTAATCATACATTTAAAACAGAAAAATCTCAGAAGGATCTACCTGTCTCCTTCATGAGCGAGATACTCTCCTCCTTGCGCTCATCATAGACTCTGGTGCCCGCCACCTCTCTGAGCAGCTTCAGACGCTGAGAGTCTGGCGCTGTCGCCATCTGATTGATCTATTGTCGTGTTTGAGACAATCAAAAGGGCAAAACAAAGTGAGCAAATTCATTTAGAATGAGCATTAGTACCACTTTAATCCCAAGAGCCACATTCTTGTTTGTAAATCACCATTAATGTTAATGAGAGAGATGCTTTTATTTGCTACAATCCAAGAGGGCTGGAAAACAGTTGCAGCTGCATCTTAGGCGATAACAAGCTTTAAATAAATTCATGAATAGCTATAAAAATCCTTTGTCATGTCAAGAGACACTAGCATACCTTTCCCTGCTTGACGATGTAATAAGGGTTGCTGCGGGAGAAACCAGCACTCTCCAACAGGTTCATCACGTCGTTCTTACTGAAACGCACAGAACACAATGCATTCAGTCACATCTCTAATCATTGGCAGTCTGCTGCTTCTCTGATGCGTTACGATAAAATAAACTTACGTGACCATCTTTTTGTCCAAGAAGTACTGGTCTTTCTTTGCTCCGATGACACGGCGCAGAGACACTTCCTCTTTATCGATCTGAGAGCAATGAGGTCATGTTATTCACCTGCCTTTACCTCAGTCCACTTCCCATCATTTAAGGCCCCAATATACTTCACTGGTGTGTCGAATTGCGGAGCTCATGCAAACATGTCCACGTCGCTCTGATCAGATGCTTTTCATCACTGCGGTTTTCTTGCACATCCCATATTTACATATTCAACTAAATATCGCTCTCCGCAGCGTGGACAGCATTGGGATTATTAGGGCTGGGCAAAAAAATCGATTTTTCGATTAATAGGTTTTTTTTTAAAGGTGGTTGATTCAAAATCGATTCTCCACGGCCACGAATCGTTTTTTTCCATATTCAGGGCTCGCGGCGGTGCTGCGTCTTCTCACTCTGCACAAGGCAAGAGTCAAGCGCTGCAGGCGTCGATACACACTCGTGTTTAGGTGTCGGGACATGATTCACTTGCACAATCGGGCCAGCATTGCATCGTAACTAACGTTTATCATTTTCACGTCTTTTTAAGTTTTACCAGTTTAAACATTCAAGCAATTTTAAACTATCCAGTGCTCGCACGCTCTCAGAGATGTGTTTCACTGCGTGCACATTCAGTAAAGCCTAAATCCGCCTCACAAACAGCTCGCCAGTAACAAAAGTTCTTTTTCGTGGATTATATCGCTTTAACAGTTAAAAACACGCAAAATGATGTCAAAACTCTGGTCTTGGTGAGTAACCTCGTAAAGACAGTCGGTTATGTCTTAAATAAGCAAAGCAGAAAACGCGTGTGACAGACAGTAGAATGAAACAGTAATGGATCCGTGCACTAGTTCTTAAAGCGAACGCAGCCATATGTGTCTGTCATTAATTTTGTTGTCAAAACAACATAATATAGCATTAATTGTAAGGAATCAGATTAATAGCCTATGTATTTAATTCAGTCAGGACTAAAAGACTATACAGTGTTATTTTACATTGGATTACTTTATTCAGTTTCTGTAGTATTTCTGACCTACCCAAAAACTTTTATTTTTATGTCTCTTTGTGTCTTTAGGCCTATTGTATTTATTTGTGCTACTTTTTTCAATTTAATTCAAAGATTAAAATCAAGCTTCCATGTGTTGCATAAACTTACCCCATTGTAAAAACAAACATTTAGGTGAGATCAATGTAATAAGTAATTGTCTAAAAAATGATAACTGATATTTATTTATCTATCTATCTTAAACATAAAATAACCTCATCCTGTTTGATCAAGGCGTGCGACTGTTCTGACTTGTCCAATTTTTAGCATCAATTTCGCATCTTGCATCAAAATCCTGTCTATTCATTATATGCATTTAGTGTATAGTGTACCTAAAATAAAAATAGTTTTATATACAGGTTTGTGGCTCTTCATTTCTTTGTATTAATTAACCACTTGTAAACTTATGTCCACTGTTCTTTTTGATAAATATAGGATTTGTATTACATCTATTTTCATTATAGTCGAATCGAGAATCGAATCGAGAGCTTGCGAATCGAATTTGAACATCTGAATCGATACCCAGCCCTAATATCTATGCAAAAGTATTTAAAACTTATTTTTACCCCCAAACAAAGAACGAAAAAGAGCTTCGCCGTTGAGTATATCAGGGCCTTTAGGATGCATTTCTTACCGGCAGCCTGTTGTCAGAGTTGTCGAATATAATTTCCACAAAGGCTGAAATGACTCGAGGACCAGTGCCTTCCTAAAAAATACATGCAAGTACATGGTTAGTGAAAATTACTTAAATGTACTAAAATAAAATGTTTTTACATAAAGTAACTGATCAATTATCATGCAAAGCTGTTTTTAAATTATTGAAACAAAATACACTGTTACTCACGTGAAGCAGAGCCAGACGCTGCTCTGGTCGAAGATGACTGAACTCATCACTGAGCACAAACTGTATGGCTGATGGGGGAACAAATGAAGTGCTCATAACAAACTATTCACCAGCACTGTCAGTGTTTTGATATATTAAATTACTACGGGTGCTCCGAATCATTATCGGCCGATAATAGTTTTATATAGTTTGATCGGTGGTCCGACTCAGATGATGCAAAAAACACAAGACAATTGGAATGGAATATGTTGCTGGCCAATAAATAAAGAGTCTTCAATTCATGATAGTTCCTTAACTCTTAATTTGATTTATTGTTAAGAATAGTTAGCTATTATTTATTTTGGTGATCTACATCAGTGATCATATCGGCCAACACAGATCCCAGTGATCGGTTATTGCACCCAAAAATCCTGATCGGAGCACCCTTATAAAAAATAATTACTTACCATAAAAGAAGTTACTCTTTCCTGATCCATTTCTTCCAACTGTAAAAACAGTGATTTTTTTTTAAAACAAATGTTAAAACATTTTTTTGAAAGTTTATAAATTTAAAAAGCAAACAATGTGATTAAAAATGTATAAATCTGATGAAAATCATACCTATGACATTGTGTTTGGAGCTGAAGGGGTCAACCACAGTCTGGTCTCTGTAGCTGCGAAACCCCTGAATAATAACCTGAAAGACAATTATATTAAATATAATGTCAACATAGTGTTATAGCAATACAACCTGCTAGAGTGTTTTTCCTCCAAATATACTGAAAGTAAAACCTGCTCTCAAATAAAGAGTGCAATCTAAACAAAAACTTACAGAGTGTTTGTGTATACAACACTTTATGTATTATGAATTACATAATACATAACGGAGTTCCAAGTATTTACATGAGAAATAGCTTAATTTTCTACTAGCAGTATCCTCACATATGATGGGCAGAAGCCAATTTAAGTTAATTTCAATATGAGAGATTTAAAAATATTGAATAATTATGGCAATGTTTGGGGGGGTTTGACAGCTAATGCTAAAGCTAATGCTAACTTCATTGAAGGCCATACACTCGCTACAACTTACAACGTATCGAGCTCAAAATTAACAAAAACTTATATTTGTGCACATTTTATATTTAAAAATGTAAATAGGTAGTTTAGTAGCATTATTCAACATATATATCATAATGTTACAAGCAACGCGTGAGTCGCATCTCACTCACTCACCTGTTTAATGTACATGGCGGTTTATGCACAAAACTCTCCTCAGAAACCAGCCGAACAAAGCTGAATTAAACACCCTCCTCCTCAGAGAGAAGAAGGGCTTGAGTGAAGATAAATATGTCTGCACACTGAATAAATTTGTCCGATATTTACTCTTCTGTACGATCAAATTTTATTTTGCCTCCCCTCACGAAGCAGACATAACAATCAAAATGGCGACAGAGGCGGAACGAACGGACGAGTCTATTTGACTTTTTAGGGGGACATATAAGTATAATTTAAAATAAATTTTTAAAAGAGCAGCAAATGGACCGCACGAGCCTAACATTTTCAAGACAACTTAATTATATCTGTACTAGCTGAATGTTAAATTAACTCATTGCTTTACTTTAGTTTCATATCTAGTTCGTCCACAACGTTACCCCTATTTTGTAAAGTTAGATTAGTCCGTCTTGGAAGAGATTGGGCGCCAAGACAGCTGCTGTAGAATAAACTCTTGATATTATTGTATTGTTTCATTTATTTATATTCCCTTTTTCATTTTTATTACATTTTTCTTTATTTTCATTTTCTTTATTTCGCAGAAAAGTATGGAAGCCCATTTCCACCACATAAGAAAACAATTAATTCTATTGATTATGATCCATAGACTGTATAAAACTAGTTGATCGTACAGTCACAGTAATGACATTCAAAGTCATAAGTATGACATACTAAGTCAAAATTATTACATACAAGTCTACATGCATGAACAGCCATAATTATGGTAAAGAATTCAACCTTAGGCAACTTTTTAATCTCATAATTTTGATTTAGTCATAATTATGACTTATGTTATGACTTATCTCATATTATGACACTTTTAATGTCATAATTCCGACTAAGAAGCTATTATATATTTATGACTTAGCTAAGTAGCTGTCATATGAATATGAAAATAATTCAAAATCTTTCTTTCACACAAAACTTTCCTGCATAACTGAACTGCAGCACACAATTTATTCTGGGTTACTACACTGAGTATTTCTCTTAAAAAATAGAATAATAAAATGGTGATCATTATTTTAGAATGATCTGATCCAGATGAGATTTGCATCATATTTACATTAATATCCAGTCAGTCTACACAGAAGAACAGAATCCAAACTGCTTCTCGTCTGATCCGGATCTGGATTCAGTCAAATTTGGTTTGTGTTCCTGCGTGCAGAACTTTCATGAAGCCAAAAGTCTCTTTTTTTCCTTCTTTTTTTTCCAAATAGTGGGGGAGTAATTTGCTCTATATTTTAATATTGCACCACAAGAGCCTTTATTGAAAATTATTTTTACTGAGGAAAATGTTTGTAAGGGTCGCCAAAACTACTTTCGTCGTGCATCTTAAATGTGGGCTGAAATAGGCCTAAATTTGCCTTAATCTTTTGTGTGGTGTGAAAAGGGGCTTATGTTCCACTAAAAGGTATATTTTAGTAGGCTATATCCAGTATATATCTATACTGATGCAGTATTTATCACAGCAGAGGTCACTGTTGTGTCTTTTTTTTTTTACTATGGCTCTTAAAGGGATAGTTCACTCACTCTACTCTCACCAAAGCTTACGCTACTCCTATATACGTCATGCATCGGGTCAGAGGTCACTCTTCGTCCGGAACTTGATTAGCATACGCCCGTTACCGGAAGCCAGTGATTATAGTTTATAAAGCTATAAATAAGGATATTTTTCTTACAAACACCCATCGCTTCGCTTCAGAAGGCCTTTATTAACCCCCTGGATCATATGTTACTTTTATGATGGATGGATGCACTTTTTCGAGCTTCAAAAACTCAGGAACTATTCAATGCCATTACAAAGCTTGGAAGAGCCAGAATATTATTTAATATAACTTTGATTGTGTTTGGCTGTAAATTATGGGATAATTTTCATTTTTGTCTGTCAGTATAATAACAATTGCATGGGGTGGTATATTGTTCCTTTCATGACAAAAGCATGTTTCTGTGAATTACTGTTGACTTTCCCCAGGTGAAAAAGACGTACTGTTAAATGTATCAAAAATGTATTATAGTATATTTGTACTAAATACATACTTTTCACCTGGCACTAGTTTTGCGCGAATATCTGCAGAATGTGTTTAAAACGTGTGAAGAGGAGCGTAAATCCTGCTGATAATAAGCCAACACCATGAACAAAATGCACACTGTAAAAACGTTTATTAACAGATCCACAATTCATAAAAAAGAAACTGTTTAAAAAAAAACAATAATTTAATTTGCCCATAGGCGCTGTTGATAGGCAGAACATCATCAAGCTAAGGCAGGTATTGCAGTGTAATCATTGTGCAGTGGTTTTCTCTAAGGCAAAAAAATCAAAAAGCTAACACTGTCTCATGATTTTTTTTTTTAAATATGAAAACATTTGTATTCCCTGTGATAGTCCATTGCTTTGTTCTGTTCGTCCTTTTATTTTTCAAGTACACTGAGACTGCAGTGAGTCGGCAGCCATTTTAAGGCAGCGCAGTTATTGGACTCAGTTTGAACTGGTGAACTGATGGTTGGATGGGCATTGGTGTCAGGAAGGAGGTAGGGAAGGTGAAAACCGAGGACTTGAAGCTCTCAGTTTCGAGTGTGAAGTCACCACTAAAGAAGGTGGGCGTCTCCTGAGCGGCAGGAGTGATGGATGGAGGCGTGGAAGAAACCACCTCCGACTCGAACTGCAGTAGTTGACCCATGAAGCTAAAATTGGGCGAGATGATGGCACGCCGCTTTCGGATGACCTCGAAAGCCTGCTCCAGCTGCAACCGTTGGGTTTTCATGATGTACGCCATGCAGATGGTGGGAGAACGAGAGATTCCAGCCTCGCAGTGGACCAGCACTTTACCTCCCTTTTCTTTCACACGTTCTGTGGAGAGAAAAGAACATGAATTCATTATGAAAGCTCTTGAAATAACAGCATGTTTTTTTTCAAGTCAAAAGAGCTAATTGCGGAATAGCAATTACTGTTTTCAAACAAGTTTCAAAATCAAGCCCCTCATCTGCCACTCAAGCAACTAAGCCACGCCCCAAACGTATGCCATTGGTTGAGCCAGTGTTGCTATGCTGGGCTGGTTAAAATACTCAAACAAACAACTCATTGGCTGCATCCGGAATCGCATACTTCCCTACTATATAGTTGGCGAAAAACAGTATGTGGCAGTGAAGCGACGCGACTGATGATGGTAGATCACATGATAATGACAACATGGTGAATGTAGTACATCCAGATTACATTCATACTATATAAACGTACTTTTTTAGCGGTTTAGCGGTCAAAATAGGTACCTACTCAAGAGAGTATGCGATTTCGGACTCAGCCAATGTTTTGAATTCCCATAGACAAAAATGTTCAGACTTTTGGGGGAAAACAACCAACAAATGGCTTTGAGCATATCTGAGCATATTTGAGCATATTTGTTAGAGGGAAGGAGTAAATTAATCATCCGGTTATCTTTTTACAGTTATTTTCTGATATACAGTCCATTATCGCTCAGCTAATTCATTTCCTCCCTGACCCTTTTTTATCATAATGTCGTATCAGTTTCATTTCCACCTGGGTTCTGACTCATAAATCCATATATTCACACACTCACACCATTATGGAAAGCTTAGATTGCGTGTATATTTCTAATTCAATAGTGCTAAGCAGATTCCAGACTTATTTCTCTCAACGACACACACACCGGGAAGTGTTGCGCGTGTTCATGTGAGATCCCTCGCTGCTGGTCTCTTTAATGCAAAATCCGCTGGTGTGAATCACGCCTGAAGCCCATCTGGAGCGGAGCGGGGCCGAGCTGTGGGCGTCATAATGACTATCACACTCGCTAAAGCGCCTAAATATTACCACACACTCATTAGCCAACGCTTTCAATGGATTATTCTTTCATTTTACTCCTATCGCTTTCCTGCGAGACATCAAATGATTACGTATTATTGTCTATATTCAGGTAAATGTAAAATACATTTTTCTGTGACACTGGATGACATGGTTAAAGCCCCAGCGGAGGAGCTGCAATATGAAAACAGGTCACACAGGGAGCTTTAGTTACTTTTAAGTTACTCATAACATAAGTGAGTCTCACAAAACTAATGTGTAGAGAATATTTCACCCCAAAATCAGCTAATTTTAGGACCATTAAGATATTTTGTATTGTGTCCAACATTTCCCTCATTACTGCAATGAATTCTGACAATTTATTATTATACTTATTTCAATATACAGTAAAAATTACTGTAATAGAATTATTTTTTTATTCAAATCAGCATAAATGTAAGGCAGTATAGCAATCATTACCATTATGCATATTATATAATGATATTATTTTTTATTATTTATCAAAGTAAGTTTATCATTTAATATATTATGGTGAATCTGGACATGTTTTCGACAGGTTTCCTGCGAATCACCCATAAATCGCCTTAAAATCCCCATGAAATCAAAACCGGCAATTCTTGTCTTTATTTATTGGAATATTGCAGTATTTATTATAAATGGTTTATTCCGTGCACATCATTATTTTTTTAATTCATGCGCCCTCATAATCTTCAATCAAAATAACTTCCCCTCCCTCTTTAATAAATAAAATTTGCTTGGTTGCTTGCTTTCAACGACATCTTTTTTCTTCCCTGATGATGCGTTTACTGGCGTGAGGGCGGGGCTACGTGTCACTCACATGCGATCGACCAATGGCAAACCACAACCATCCAACCAATTCCCAATGGACAAAATCAAGTCCCATCCTACATTTTTTCTTGTTTGAGAAGCCAATTCACTCGTATATACGTCACAAAGGGAAGAAAAGACTATCGCAACTTCCATTTAATTCTAAACGTTGTCAAATCATTGTGTAAACACATTTACCTGATAATAAAGCAGTGCACGATCTACAAAACACATTTCAGTCCATTCATAAAGAACACACACACACACCTAACACCACTAATCATCGACTCATCCACTGACACACTGGCCACGCCTATGATACGTAATATCTTAGATTAGTCTAACCCGTGACTCACAGTGACATGTCCATTTATCACTGTACATGTTTCATCTTATTTGTTTCTGCATGAGTTGCTCTTAATTGGATTTCCCAGAACACAAGTATATCACGGAATATGTAGGTGTAAGTAAAGGTACAGTCAGGTCAGATTATGGAAATGATGTGTTAGTGAGGCAGAGGAAGTCTTATTTTTAAACGACCTGAAATAAGCCGCCCTATCTATAGGTCAGTGCTGAGTTCTGGGAAATGGTTTTACGTGTGACGTTTACATAACATTAAAGATGTTGACTCTCTCTCTCTCTATATATATATATAAAATAGTACAATATTTACCAATAAAATCTATGGCTTCCTGGAAGTGTGAGCTGATGTCTGCCGTGTGACTGTCCTCCACCGGGATCCATTTGTAGTCGAACTGTCCTTTGGCGGGCCGAGAGTCCCTGCGTGAGACGTTCAGCAGCGCTGTTATGCGGAGGTCACTGAGATAGTCCTGTCTACAGGCGTGATAGGCACTGCCCAGGTACAGGAAAGGCAAGATCTCCACCGGCCGGCCCTGAACAACAACAATAAAACACAGATCTCAGAACTCAAACTCTCTCAGGGAAGACCAACAGGTGGTGCACACAGGCACCGTTTGAATTGCATGAGCAAAGGTCAGACATAAAAGGACCTCAGATGTCCACTGGGTGTCTTTGAAACTTTGACCCTTTGGTAGACGGATGGTTGTCAACAGCTACAATAACCTCACATTTACTGTATGTGTATTATATAGTATAAAAAGCATTATCATTGACAACATGGCCTGTTCTTTGTATTTCGACTTAGATTTGAGGGGGAGTTGTTGCAGAAATTCCCACAGTTGAGGGGAAGTGGTTTCGCTGGAAGTGGGTTAAAATGAGGAAACAACAGTTTGCTTTCTTCTCTCTTACCTGATCATAGTCTGGTTTGTGGTGAGAAGCCAATTTGTCACAGTGACTGCTGACGCCTCTTTCGCTTTTGTCTTCACTCGGGTCCACAGTCTTGGTTTCAGTGCAAAGCTCGGGGTAATGGGAATGGAAGTTCTCGTAGCCTCCTGCAATGAGAAATGCGCAGTTATTATGAGCGTTCAAGGATTGTTGAGTCGTTCGCCTTATCAAGAGCTTCTCGTGTGACAGATCAAGCTGATCAGAGTGTGAGAGGCAAAAAGCAAATCCCACCAACAAAGGGAGCGTGTTCATGAGCTCTTTTCATTCTTCAAAATCTCCTAGTTTAAACGGCACGTTGTTTAATAGGCCAATTTGGAAATCCGAGTACGTTTGAATCACTGGAATGAGTAATAATATGGTATGGTATAGCTATACATATTACTGTGTTGGTTCTCATTCATACTTCCCTCTCTGACTCATCCGTCCTTCAACGCACAACGAGAATTTATCTCTTGAAAACCAGACAAAAGCTTGATCTGCTATATCAAACTACCTATTAATTCAACAGCATAAACAGTGAATGTTGAACTTTCATGTAAAATTATAAGTGTTGTATGATAATATAGCCTATATAATAAAAATGTGTCATTTAAATTTCACATCCACTTTCATTGTTATTTATTGTAGCCTATATAATTTTACTATATATATGTAATTCTTTATTTACTTTTAGAATGTCAGGATTCTAAATTAATTTATTTGATCTAAAAGCTTTCATTTAAATCAGAAATTACATTATATATACCTATAGACATCTAGGCTATACAAATGTGTGTGTGTGTGTGTGTGTGTGTGTGTGTGTGTGTGTGTGTGTGTGTGTGTGTGTGTGTGTGTGTGTGTGTGTGTGTGTGTGTGTGTGTGTGTGTGTGTGTGTGTGTGTGTGTGTGTATCCAAAAAGTACATAGCCTTTTAGTTTCGGTATTAAAATGTAATTATTTCCGTACAATTCAGAGCGAATTATACAAAATTATTGAGGTTTTTTATTTTTTATTAATTGGTTTTGCTCTGCCCTGACATCGTCAGTCTAAATGTTTACATAACAATTAAATGAAAGTTTAAAATATTTTAACACGTCCTCTTGAGAAAACTTTAAACAAAACAGTCGAACCGTCGAACATTCTTCACTCACCTTTAAGGAAGCAGATGCTCGCGCTACTCGCCAAGTGCGACAAAGAATTAATGACAATCTGAGTGATACTGTCTTTCTTCAGTTTTTGTAAATGAGGTGTACGGTCATCCAGAGCCACGACCGCGGAGATGCTGCCCTCCCGGAGCCGAAACAAAGCTTCCTCGTCCGGGATGACGAACTGTAGCGGTACCGGACCGCCGCGGGACCTCCGGACCACCACCGAATTCAAGTTCACATTGACGGATCCTTTGATGCTCGAGCTGGAGAAGGAGAAGTACGGTCTACAGTCCACAATAAGACAACTTCCACTCTCTTTCCGTATGATCTTCCGCAGGCGTCGGCAGTCTATGCTGGAGACCTTCATGTTGAAGCGATAAAGTGAAATGTGGAGGACTGCTTTTATTTGGGATGTGGATGTTTCAGGGGTGTAGGTTGCCTACTAAACCCTGCGTACTGTGCCTGAGTCTACATTTCCTCCAAGGGGATTCCGTCGGATCGGTTTTATATGAACGGAACCTCCGGCGCTTGACGTCACGAACCATATATGGACACACGGACACGGGAGCGCGCCTACGTTCTGTTGACTAAACCCGCCCTTAGTTGAGAGTGTGATAGAAGAGAATACTGAACATTTATCATCAGTTCATCACGGCACTTCTCCACACAGTGTGTCATTTTTTTGTAATTCCAATCCATTTTCCTTTAAATATCCTTGAAAATATTTAAAAGTGGTCAGCTATGTGGGCTTATGGCCCCTTTCACATAAATAACACTGTAAAAAAGTATATGATCTATAAATTATGACAACATATGTTTTTACATTGCTTTAACTCATCAAAATAAGTTTTAACTTTTTAAATAAGTTATAAAAGATTCAACTCATTTTTTTAAAGCCAATTTATTTGCAATTTAAGTTGAAATGACTTAAACATCCAAGTTGACTGTACTTAAAGCTGCTGTCCGTAGCTTTTTTTGGGTTAAAAATTATCCAAAATACATATTTGATAAAATACATAACCAGCCAGTGTTCAAAACTATCTGCTTGCCTTAGCTCGATGCAAAACGGTAAGCTTGTAATAATGTTTTTAATTTTAGTGGTACTGGTGGATTTCCGCGGGAGATTCGAGCATGTCTTTGCGTCATTACGTCACATCTGTACACATAAAGAAGGAGTCTCGGCTAGTATAAGCTATATTGCGTGTGAGGATGTTGGAGGTAGAGATTTATAGCCTTTTCTCACAGCACTTGATATAATTAAACTTATCAATTTGATGGCGGATCCAGAAAGGTTCAAACGACGATCATCATCAGTGACAACTAGAGACTCACCCGCTGTAAAATGCAAAAGACTTCGTTCGGACTTCGGAGTGGCTACAGAAAAAAAGAGACTGCAACCGGACCCATGCGTTGGAAAACAAGGATAATATCGGAAGGACATTACATGATGTAGTCACGCAATGCTTGCTGACGTTGTTAACATTAACAATTAGAGAACATAGTATAGCTACTTTGCACGGTTTTGCGTGAAATGATAACTTATAAGCAATTGTTAGATTTAATCAGCGCGATTTACTGTAATGTCAGAACCAGAACAAAAGTGAATGTTTCTTACTAGTTCAGATGACATTTCCCGGTGAAAATTCTTATGTTGGTCATACTTCCAAAAAGAATAATCTGTGATTCTGAATGACAATATCCACACCGTGCGGTGACTGACAGCTGCACACTCTCCTCAAACACTGTGTTCATCCGCGCTGTACAGTGTCGAGGGTGTTGAACTACAACCCACGTAAAGTTGATAATTCCGCGAATGACTGCAATTGCAGATTTCGAACAGAGATGGCGACAAAGAGGAAAAATGCCGGACTGCAGCTTTAAAAATTTAAGGCAGCAACTTTTTTTTTACAATGACTAACTTGTTCGCTATAGAGTCCACACTGTAAAAAGTGATCAGTTGAATGAAAAAAAATGTGAGGAAACCCTTTGCCTTAGAATTAATAAACTTCATGCATAATTGAAAAAAATTAAGTTATGTGAACTTGACAATTCCACAACTAGTTTAGTTTAGTTTATTTTCTAGTTTAGTTTATTTACTTAGTAATTTTAAGGCAGTGGGTTTCCTCACTTTCTTTAAGTTAAGTCAAATGATCACATTTTACAGTGTCATGATAACATTGTTTGTTCCATATGCCGCTCGAGCTCTTTAATGGATTCTGATTGGCTGATTATAGTTAATTAGCTGGGAATAAATCGTTCTGAAAGTGATTCTGCCGGTATCGTTCTTCTGTGTCTTTTTTGTTATAGTTGTGGTGTGGACTTCCCTAGTATTCTCAAAGAATAGAAGATTAATAAAACTTTAAGGTTATCGTCGTGGTGTGATTTGCCGTTAACAATAATTTTAGCGTCCAAACCAACGCACAATATCGTTCTGTCTATTATAAGCGTGCGCTGCAGTTTTGTCTTCAGCTCTTTAAAGCAGAATGATTCTGACTGAAAAAAATCATCCTATTATTATTCTTTGTCATTATCATTACAGTTGTGGGATGGACTTTCCTTTTCCCATAATGCTATTAAAACTTTAGTTATCGTTATAGTTATCGTCAGTGGTGGAATGTAACGAAGTAGCTACAAATACTTCGTTACTTTACTTAAGTACATTTTTCACATATCTTTACTTTACTTAAGTAGAATCAATAGTGCATACTTATTACTTTTACTTCGTTACATTTTGCAGCAATTATTATACTTTCTACTCCACTACATTTCTACAACGTTCTGTTACATTTTCGTTACATTTTCTGATCAGTTTCCCCCTGCCAAAACGTCATCCTGACCGTCCGTTCGTCGCACGTTTGTCTCACCAGTGAAGTTTGGTTGCCATATCAACCCGGTCAAGCAGTGTGTTTATCGTGCAATTTATACGCGGAAATTTGTTTTTACGTGCATAGGATACGCATGGGTAGGTTTAGTAGTGGTGTGGGGTGCGTGTGTTTGGTTAGGATTAGTATAGCAAGCCAAGAGGTTCAGAATTAAGCCATAAATTAATCGCGTTTACAGCCAAACCCCGTCAAATTAAGCTAGATGTGTATATTGCCTAATTGCAAGCTTGTTCAGAAATGGTGACAAAAACTTTTAAAATAACGTCTTTTCCATCATTATTGAACATCATTATAGGATTATTAGGTCGAATGAGTTAGGATGAACTGTTTTATTAATCATTAGAATATAGACATTAAGAGAATAAATTGTTATGCAAGTAGGCTACTTTTACTTTTAATACTTAAAGTAGCCTACATTTAAAATCAGGTACTTTTTACTTAAGTAGGGTTGTCATTGTGGTACTTCTACTTTCACTAAAGTAAATATGTCTCTGGTTATTTGTACTTTTACTTAAGTACTGAGATTCAGTACTTCCTCCACCACTGGTTATCGTCCTTTTCGGGCCTTTGTTGGTTGCATTTGTATTTGATTTCTACCAGGTTGTGTATATACACTAAATGAAGTATCAAAACAGACATCGATACAGTGAAGAGCATTTTCTTGGGAGCGCAGGTAAATGGCAAATTACCCGTAATAAACTTCCGCTTCACTCTATCCACCTGGCCTATATTCGTTCTTCATAATCCCACACTAATGCGATTATACATCACCAGCCAAGGAAATATACAACAGACCTTTGTTTTCACTCACCGTGTACATGCACACTGCATCAGATTACGCAACATAATCAAAATATTGTTTTATTAGCTTATGAGTAATGTTTTTCACTGGTACGAGGGCCCAACATTTCCCAGAATGCATCCCACAGCGAGGAGAGAGAGTGTGTGTGTGTGACAGGAAGAGCAGGCAGTTGGAGGATTACTGTGGCAGGCCGTCACCCATATGGCCCTGTGTAATCTCTCGGCTGATGACATCACAGTGTGTTGGGGTAACACACGGCCCGCTCTCACTCACACTCGAAAATGAATGGCAGTAAAGGCTGGGAGGCAAAAATCACATGTAATTGCATGTAACTGTGCATGTATGAGTGAGTGTGTGTTAAATGAGGATCAATAGAGTCTGAATTCCCTGAAACAGGGTTGTCTGTGTTTTATTATTATAGTTTTTTTTTTTTTTTTATATATATATATATGTATTACTTTAGCTAACATGTATTTCAGTTTTAGTAATTTTAGTACTTTTTTCAGTTAGTTGCCAAAGCAACGATAGCCATCCGCACTGATCCTCAACCCGTCTCCATACCGGCGTGATGAATCCGATCTTCAGCCAGATGGAACTGGATAATATTCTCAATGTTTTGATCCAATCTCACTTCTGACCTGTAATGCTCATAATCATACACTGTTCGTTTGTTGGCCAGAGGAGAACTGCCCCCCGACTGAGCCTGGTTTCTCCCAAGGTTTTTTTCTCCATTCTGTCACTGATGGAGTTTTGGTTCCTTCACTGTCGCATTTGGTTTTTGGCTTGTGAGATAAAAAGTCAACATTAAAACATACTAAGTCATAATTATGAGACATGCTAAGGCATAAATGTGAAATTCTAAATTATATGAGATTAAATTTGAGATTAATGTCAAAATTATGACATAGTAAGTCATCATTTTGTCATTTTCACATAAAATGTCATAATGACATAAAGTCGCAATTATGACATATTAAGTCATAATTGTGAGATAAAGTTGAAATTATGAGATACTAAGTCATCATTTTGTCATTATGACATAAAATGTCATAATTATGAGATAAAGTTTAAATTGTGACATACTAAGTCATAATTATGAGATAAATTCATTTTGAGACATCCTAAGTCATAATTATTAAATTATAAGATATATGAGATTAAAAAATAACATTATGAATTACATAATTTTGACTTTTTATGTTATTATTACATAAAATGTCAGAATTATGAAATAAAGTTGAAATAAGTAATTTTTGTGAGATAAAGTCAAAACTAAGTCAATTATGAACTAAGTCATAATTGTGAGATAAAAGTTGAAGTTACGACAAGTCATAATTATGAGATGAAGTCGAAATTATGACATATTAAGTCATAATTTTGAGATAAAGTCGAAATTATGAGATACTAAGTCATCATTTTGTCATTATGACATAAAATGTCATAATTATGAAATAAAGTTTAAATTGTGACATACTAAGTCATATTTGTGATATAAAGTCAAAATTATGACATGCTAAGTCATAATTATGAGATAAATTTATTCGTATGTTATGAGACATACTAATAATTATTACATTATAAGATATGAGATTAAAAAATAACATTATGAATTACATAATTTTGACTTTTTATGTCATTATTACATAAAATGTCATAATTATGAAATAAAGTTGAAATTGACATACTAAGTCATTTTTGTGAGCTGAAGTCAAAACTAAGTCAATTATGAAATACTAAGTTATATTATAAGATTTAAAAAACTGAAATTATGACAGAAAGTCAAAATTATGAGATAAAGTTGAAACCGACATACTAAGTCAGAATTGTGAGATAAAAGTTGAAGTTACGACAAGTCATAATTATTAGATAAAGTTGAAATTGACATACTAAGTCCTTTTTGTGAGATACTCAAAATTACGACATAAGTCAACTATTTAGGTTATGATTTAAAAAACTGAAATTATGACTGAAAGTCAAAATTATGAGATAAAGTAGAGATTATGACATACTGAGTCATAATTATGAGACAAAATGGCAAAATTAAGAGATAAAAAGTCGAATAGATGAATTTCTATGTCATAATTACGATTCAAATATTGTTGTAATTCAAAATACTGTAAGTTATTATACCATGTAAGGGTCTGTCTCATTTTAGAAGGCCCTGACACAACATTCCTGTACATTGATTATCTTCTCCCTGTGTGAGTCATTCCCTTTCTTCCCTATTCTGTCCACAGCATGAGTGTGTGCGTGTATAAAATGCCTTCCTGATGTATGCACGTTGTAGGATAAAAAAAAAAAAAAAAATCACAATGGAACCCACATGAGTTGTGTGCTCTAGACACAGATGCAGGTGCTTCCTGGAGTCCGACAGAAATTCCTCGCTGACCGATGCATTTCTTAATATATACTGTCAATGATGTATGCAGCGCACACACACTCTTCCGTCATGGCTCTTTGCCATTAAGAGGCTTCACACTAATCTAATATATGTGCACTGAGGGCACCTGGTATAAGCTCCGCCCCCACGCTGATGATGATGATGATGATGATGATGATGATGATGATGTTGACAGTGGTAAATATTCCTATACTCACAGCTGTGTGCCGGTAACACAGTGGGTCACATTATGACACACGCAGTAAACCATGCATCTTAGCTGATCAATAACAGACACTCAAGAATAGTCGAAGATGAAAAAGCAGAGGCGTTAAAAGACTTTCAAAACATGGAAACGTCCCAGGATCTTGAACCAGTGTTCCAGGAACACCACGTTATACATTTTTTTCGACTAAAACTGGCTGGTTGCTTTTAATGCCTCATGTGTTTGAAATTTCGCACATTGCGTCAGGTCAAACCGAAACCTTTGAATTTATGGGACAATGTTCACTGCCAAACAATCATGTTCATTTGTGTTTCTTAAAGTAGGGCTCATTCCTAAAGCACACACACAGGACTGAGTCACACAACACACCCCTCTGACTGTATTACTGATCATTCTAATGTTACAGTCCTACAGGGCATGGAAAGAGATATATATATATATATATATAAATGTACCTCGCCTTCTCTATTCAGAAGAACAAAGCGTCTCTAAGTCAGGAGCAGTAAAAATAGCACAGACTCCAGGTGCTCGCAGGCGCTCTCTGATTGAACGAGAAACCACATCGCGGTCTGCGCCTCAGCTTGTGTCTATTTTCTGTCACATGTGAGGGAAATATTCAGTTTACAGCCAGACTTTGAAAGCTGTGTCTTCTCACATGGATTTAGGTGGACAGTTACAGATTTACTTTATTTGTATTATTATTTAGACATACCCGGTAGCTCTGTTTTAAGACCTAGCTAGTTAGCTAACAGGAGCATTCTCGTAAGTTTTGGCTAACATTCTTGCAAGGTTTTCTCAAAGTTATGAACAAACGTTTTTCTAATATCGTTAACAGAATGTTCTTCAATCTGTTCTTTGATAATGTTCTCAAACCGTTGCGTTTGAATGTCAGCAAAACCTTCTTAGAACAGCTTTTTATCAGCTGTGTAGAGAGCATTTTAAGGGATCAACATCCTGATGCAAAGGATTTTGCAACAACATTCTAAGGGTGCTTTCACATCTGTAGTTCGGTTCATTTGGTCCGGACTAAGGGCGAGAAATTATACTTTGTATCATTTTTCCGGCGTTTTGGTTCCTTTTCACACCACACTGATTGCTCTGGCCCGAATCAGTTGATGAAACGAACCAAAATGCAGTCACGTGACAACATCCACATCACTCGTTGGCCAGATGTGTCTTGAACATATTTCCACAACTGCACTTCGATTGGTCAGAATTAACATGCGGGAAAATTCCAACAGAACTCCCGGAAGTAAACAAAGAGGAGGAAAATCCGGAAGACATGTGGAGAAGTCCCTCACAATGTATATTCAGAATCAGCTCAAGCTTTATCCTTTTGCAAACCCCCTCATAAACTAGCCTGGTTAAAACCAGACCATTTTCAGTTGTAACTGAGTTATGGTCTGGCAAATCGTCATAGACAAATCATTTCCAGAGGGGCGTCAATTTGCCGGAAGTTGTCTGGGTTTTCCTAGGCTACTCATAAACAACCGTCTCGACGTGATATAAATAAGAGATTCACTGTACAGTGCGGACAACTTCAGTATTTATGACGAGAGTTTTAGTGAGAGTGTAGAACGCGGTAAGTCAGTCATGGCTTAAAGGGAGCGCTATTGACAATCTAAATAATAGTTTTGTTTGGCTACGGCAGCTGGCTTAGTCCAAAAATGCGCAGTTCTTTGGCAGTTGGGTCTGTTCGAGGTCAGATCACGTTCTCACCACAAACGAACCGCTCCAGAGTTCGCTTGAAAGCGTACCGAGACCAACTCTTCGAGGAGCTCTCGGTGCTTGTTTGGTCCGCTTTTGGTGCGCACCCGAGTGCGATTGCTGCATTCACACCTGCCCAAACGAATCGCACCAAGGGGGAAAACGAACTCTAGTGCGATTCAACCGAACTAAATGAGGCAGGTGTGAAAGCACCCTAAGGGTGTATTCACATCAGGAAAGTCTGATAGTTCACTTGCTTTGGTCCGGACCAAATAAAAAAAATAAAAAAATGTTTGGTACGGCTCGCTTTCACACTGCTCTTTTTGCAAGTAAACCAAAATTTGTAAACAAAACCACACGTGTGCTAAGGTCGTCCATTCATTGGACAAGGATTCTCAATGGGGAAATCAGGAAGTGCAAAAAAGGCTCAGCATGGAGATATTTCGCACTGCAATATTTGTTCTTTTACTAATTTTGTGTTATTCTGTACTACATGGGCAGCTGTGCTACATGGCATCTGCCCAAATGTTAATAACGCAGCTCGTCTCTTCGAAGCTCCAGGTCAAACCACGACTCATTTTTATCAAATGTAGTAGGCTACAACAGATCACTTTCCCATAACGCAACTCCGACTACGGAAGCCTAACTCAAAGGCGCAGTGCTTTCTTGCAATTGGGTCGGTTCATGTTCACACCGTAAACGAACCGTACCAGAGTTCGTTTGGAACCGTACCGAGACCACCTCTTCAGCTGGGTCTCGGTTCGGTTGTTTGGTCCGCACCCGAGTTCGATTGCTGTATTCACACCTGCCCAAAAGGTCCGCACCAAAGGGGGGAAACGAACTAGAGTTCGATTCAATCGAACCAAACAAGGCAGGTGTGAATACACCCTAAGATGCCATGTTTTGCCATCATTTTGAAGCACCATGTACTACGCCATTCACAGAGAATGGAAAATCTGTTCAAGATGGCGAACCATGGGAACCAAGTCCAAAGAAATGTTGAGTGTGAATCTGCTTATATTTTATTAATTACCTATAAAGTATTTATATAATATCCAAATGTACTATTTTGGACCAAATCGACTCAATATTTGTGTGAGATATATATTTGTGTGCTTATTAGTGTTGTGTTGTTAGCTTAGCAACATGCTAACATCAAACTCTATTGGAATTGACTGAAATCGGAGCTAAAGTCTTTCTCTCAGTCAGGATGTCTCTGTGTCTGAGTGAGGGAGGGTGGAAAATGACTGGCCGCTGTAAATGGATCGACGTCGAGATGAGTAATGGCACAAACTCAACCTCCAGCTCAGAAGATGCAGTCACAAGATTCTTCACAGGCTCTCACTAATATTTCTTCATTAAGGCCAAGAGCTGGATCATATAAGTCAGAATAAGAGCTTCAGTTGTTTATTTTTACATGCACAAGCAGATAACCATAAGTAACGGGTTAAGAATGAAACATGAGGCAGCCAGCAGAGCTTAAGAATTACATATAATCAGATCACGTTGTTGTGAGTGTATGGCACAGTGGGTCAAGTCGGTGTCAACAGTGGAGAACTGTGTCTTGTTATGTCGCAATTGAAATAATAGTTCACATAACCTAAATGAAAATCTGTCATTACCTTCATGTTGTTCCAAACCTGTATGACTTTATTTGAGCTTCACTTATGCAATATGAGCAGATTGAATTAAGACCATTTTTAAAGTAAAACTTTGCAATTTAAGGCAACACATTTTTATTATTATTATTATTATTTATACCTGTTGAGAGCAAGAGTGGAGGGGAAGAATTTGAGGCAAGTCAATTTTGGTCTGATCATCAAACAAAGTTATCGTATGGCCTGGAATTTAATGGTCTGGACCACTTTAATAGTACTTTTAATCTCAACAGCCATTTTGCTTTTGGGATCTGTTCGACCCGGAAACTGTGACGCGTGACGTCAGACTTGCGTTGTTGCATGCTTACATCAAACTCTACTGGATTCAACTGTGTTTGGAGCACAGAGTTGCTGACTTTGAGTGATGGAACATATGTACATTATATTATTATATTTCAATCAATACCAAAAAGTATTTCAAGACTTAAAACGAGACCTTAGAATAGATCTTCATTGTTGTTTCTGTATTCCCTCACTTCAATCGTCCATTCTTTTGTTTACGGAAGCACATTCTCATACCTTATTGTAAATGTATGAGCATCTGAGACAATCATCTACACAGATGACAAAGACATTCAGCTGGAAAGTTTCGAGGGTTTCAGGGGTTTCCCTGAGCAAACTCCAGATGTAAAAAAACACCCTATTGTTCTACCTGGTATGAACTTATTGTCCCGTTTAAATGTGATTACAGCTGTTCTCATTACAGACATACTGACCTCAGACACTTGGTATGTCACGTTTATATTCCCTTGTCTAGAAAGCGAGTATTGCCAATATCACTTAAAGCTGCAGTCCGGCATTTTTCCTCTTTGTCGCCATCTCTGTTTGAAATCTGTAATTGCAGTTATTCGCGGAATTATTAAATTTGCGTGAGTTGCACATCGGCATGAAACAGCGCGGATGAACACAATGTTTTGAGACTGCGAGTCTGTCAGTCACCGCACCGATGTGGAAACTGGCATTCAGAATCACACATTCTACTTTTGGAAGTAGGCCTACAGTATGACCATGACAACATACGAATTTTCATCGGAAAATGTCATCTGAACAAGTAAGTAACATCCACATCAACTAACGGGGGAAAGCCTTGCAGTAAATCGTGCTGATTAAATATAACGATCGCGTCAAACCTTTCAAATTATACTTTGTTCTCAAATTATCAACATCAGCATTGTGACTACATTTAATGTGTATTATGATTACCCTGTAGTTCAGTTTCTATTTCTGTGCAGTCTAATTTCTAATTGTCATACCAATAAATTAATGTTTCTTTACTGGTTTTCTTTGAGAAAAAAAGAAAAGAAAAAAAAAACACGTATCTGTAATCCGATGCATATTTAAAACTATATATAATTTCGGAGGAGGCCGGTTTGGTTTGCTTGGAGTAGAGGTGAATTGCTCCCTCTCATAGCTAGCACAAAATATTTACCATAATAGCTAAACGAATAAAGACAGGAAACTCCGTAACTGTGTGAATTAAGCGAACAAGTGTGCTACTGTTACACGATTGAACTATTGAAATGTCTTACCTGTCCTAAAAGAAAAAAAGCCGTCTCTGCGTCCGTTTTGAACCGATGTTTATCCTTGTTTTCGCGTGGGCCAGTTTGCAGTCTCTTTTTTCTCTAACGTTACCCACTCCGAAGTCCGAATTATTTGGGGTTTTACAAGTGGTGAATGTCCAGTTGTCACTGGTGATTGTCTTTTGAACCTTTCTGGATCCGCCATAAGTTTAATTATTTAATGCTGTGAGAAAAGGCTAAAAATGTCCACCTCCAACATCCACACGCAATATAGCCGACTAGCCGGGACGCCTTCTTTATGTGTACAGATGTGACGTAATGAGGCAAAGACATGCTCGAATTTCCCGCGGAAATCCACCAGTACCACTGGAATTAAAATCATTATTACAAGCTAACCGTTTTGAATCGGGCAAAAGCAAGCGGATATTTTTGAACACTGGCTGGTTATGTTTTTTTTAATTATTATTATTTTGGATAATTTTTAACCCAAAAAAGCTACGGACAGCAGCTTTAAAACAGAATTCTTGGTCATTCACTGTTGAATTCCCTCAAGCATTTGATTAAAGTTGACGCAAAGCGGAAGTTGCAATCTTTTCTTCACTATTGTGACATAAATCTGAGTTAAACTGCTTCTCGAACAAGAACAAATGTAGGACGGAACTTGATTTTGTCCATTGTGTTACGTCCCATGGGACGTATTCATTTATTTATTTATCTAGTTTATCTAGGGAACGTAACAATTGGGAATTGATTGGATGGTTGTGGTTTGCTATTGGTCGATCTCATGTGAGTGACAGGTAGCCCCGCCCTCGCGCCAGTAAATGCATCATCAGGGAAGAAAAGAGATGTCGCTGCTAGAGTGAGAAATATTGCAATATTCCATAAATTGTCCAGTTTGATTTCATGGTGACAATAAATACCTAATTTCTTCATTAGCCTGTTATTTTACTACCTACAGTTGCGATAGAAAGCAGACAGCTATAAGATTTTGATGATTCTGGCACAGATGAAGCTGATTCAGTCTTTTGTTTCCTCCTCGTCCGTCTTCGCAGGTCACTGCCTTTAATTTTAGCTGAGTGGATTTGGCTTTCTGACTCCCACACATACGTAAAAACAGGGAAAAACAGGGAAAATGAGAGGCCGAGGGATTTCGGATCTCACCCCATGGCGCGGGAGATTGCTGCAGGCCAGGGCTGAACGGCCCTCCTACTTTCTCCACCCTGGAAGACCCTTATTATGACAACCATTTACAATCCTTCATGAAATGTTTTCACAGGGAATGACTCTTCTTGAAGGAATGTTTCGGGTTCAATGCAAGTTAAGCTGTATTGACAGCATCCGTGTCATGTTTTCATTTACCACAGAAACTATTTCATCGTTTCACTCAAGTCATGTTTACAGTATAGGCTATTGTGTGTACAATGAAAGTCAATGGGGCACAACACTATAGTCAGATGACTTTTGAAATACGTTTATAACATAATTCTACAGTATACATGTGTTAGCATGCGACTATACAAATGTTTACGAGCAAAGTTATATCCACTTCTCAACTGTATTAAATAACCATTTAAAGCCAGAAAACCTGCTACAATGTGCAAAATTGTACCAGAAATGGCAAAGTTGTTTTTGCATGGACAGTAGCATCGCAAAAAATTGTATTAGCCATTAGTTTAGTTATTTAACATTAGTGAGGCGGTAGAATTAGCGTTTTAGCATTGTTGATGACGTGTTTTACCTCGTATTTTCAACAAATGACAATATTGTAATGTTTTTATACCTCTTCCGAAGATGTCTACCAAATATAGGCATTTCATCAACCTGCCTTCTATTTTTACTGTATCATATATGAAAAAATTATGAAGGTAGCAAGATACTTTTGCTATATACAGCTTGAACTGGAAAGCTAACTTTGTTAAAGTGTAACTTTCAGCTTATCTAAGGGGCCGTTTACATGACACCATTTTCAACTAAAAACTGAAAACTTTGACGGCTTGGCCGATCATTTACACGAAAACGGTGCAAACTTTTGAAAACGGGGTTCAAGTTTAAGTTTTTGAATATGATATCGTTATCGTCTCTGTGTAAACTACAAATCCAGTGACATCTGCACATGTGTATTAAGTGTTCAGTCTATACGCGTAGTGTTTCTTTACAAAGTGACATCGCCATACTGGCCTAGCATGAATAATACAACCATTTCAGTCGTTTTCACTGATCCGTAGGCCCTATTAACGGGATGGTTTTGACAACCCAGTCATCTGTACAAAGAAAACACTTTTCCAGTTTTTGTACATCGTTATGTGTAAACATAGCCTACTTTTTAGTTGGTAGCTTAGCTAGCTAATCTGCATACTTTGCTCAAAACCGTTGTTATGTTCTGAATAAACGTTCATCCGCCCGGAAGAGTAGTTTCACCACTAAGCTGCTTTTGCTAAAGCTGTCAGCTAATCTTAGCTATGTTTTATTGTGCAGTTAGTAACTAGCTAATCTAAATAGCTTGCCTAATAGCATTCTTATGTTCTGAATAACAAACATTCATACGCCCAGAAAAGTAGTTCCACCACTAAAAGAACGATGTAGACGATGTCTTTAAAGTGCAGTTGGTACCAACATTTTCTGAATAGCCTGCCCAATTCTGTTGTTATATAGGCTAATGAATAAACAAATGTCCATCCGTCCCAGAAAAGTAGTTCCAACACTTGGATGATTTAGACAACACACATTTTTGTATTGTAGAATGAATATTTCTGCTTTTCAAGCCTTCAGAATGTCTTTCCCCATAGCCTTCTATAAGCGCATTACTGTAATGATTGATCCATGATTTTTATTTATTTTGACAAGATAAAATAAGATGCCGACGACAGTGTTTTGAACTTCTTTTGAACCCTGAACATTTGCAAGTTTCTGTGTATTTTTAGAAAGCCTGATATGGATTGTATAGGCCTACTTCACATTTGCAGTTGGCATCCCACATCCCTATATTCACTGGAGAACTGAAGAGAATGACTCATTTTTCTATATTCTTGATCTGAGATCCCTTGGGAGGGAAGGAGGGATGAAGAATCAGAGGAAGGAGGGCTGGAGTGGGTGTTGTGGAGAAAGGCAAAGGCAACAGACGAGTGACATCTCTTAGCTGGAGGTTTTCTCCCCTCCTCTGAGGCAGAATCTAAAAATATCGTAACCTAGTGCCTTCATTAGACCAGACAGGGCTCTCCATACACACAAACACACTCTTCGCCCACAACGTGCAATACAGTTTTACCAAACACAACATGCATCGGCCTTTATCTACATGAGATGAAGAGAAAAGGATGGTTGCTCGTCTGCATGTCCTTGCTGTGACTCACCGTGTGTGTGAGAAGCGCGTGGGCGCACACATGTGTGTTTGTGTGCGAGTGTGTCTGGATGTGTTTCTAGGTGACGATGACATTCTTCAAGACGAGTTTGGTGGCTCTGACAAACTGTAAAACTCTCAAATGTGTGTCGCAGAGAAAAACATTAATTACGCTGTGACAGGCTGTGTGTGTGTGGTGATTTCAAACCAGTAGGGAATAATATTGAATAACTGGAGTGGGTTCATTTTTGAACACTCGTAAGAAAAGCCTGTATGAATAAGGCACAATTTTGAATTACTCACTGCATTGTGTTGCGTTTTAGGTTTGAAGGAATTGTCCGTAAGCTTAACAGAAATGGTACTGGTAATTTTCTGCTATTGGACAAATCTGTTTTTCTACTTAATTTTGCCATTTTGCCTTTGCTTTAAAATACTATATATTTAACACACACACACACACACACACGTAATATATATATATATATATATATACTGTTACTGTATATACACATGTACATATATACATACACACACACACACACACACACACGCATATATAGATACGTACATACATACAGACAGACACAATATATTTTATAATCAAAATTTTTTTTATAAACAAAGTAGCATTACATTTTATACAAGCATTACATTTTATACACATTATATTAATTTTCCACAGCATATTTTCTGCCCTTTCTGAATATAATTATCAATTGAATAAATTTGAAATATCAATTTAACCACCAAAAAAACTAAACAAAAAATACCTTTTGCCAGGTGTTTGCATTATTGTCTATTTAACATAACTAGACATTTCTGTAGGTCAAATTAAGCTTGATCAATGATTTTAATTAAAACTAACTTTATGTATTTTTTTGTATGAGGATCTTTTGGGCCTTTTGGATCAATTTATTTATTTATTTGTTTGTTTGTTTTTATTTATTCCTCCATTTATTTATTCATACTGTATTTTTTACATTACTTTAACTCATCAAACTAATTCAAGCAATTTTAAGTTATACTTAAAAGGAAAAAGGCAGCAACTGAACTGAAGCTGTTTAAGTTGGGAACTGAAGCTGAGGTAGCCTATAGTTTAGAGGACTTAACTTTTTAAGTTGAAATAGGTGGGATTATTTTTTACCAGCCCAGTCCCCATTCAGCTAAATAACTCTATTTGTGTTCAAGAGAATGTAAATCAGGTGTAAAACAAGGTTTAAAAATCTTCCTTTAATAAATGAAACTCATAAGTCAAATGGACCGCACTTAAAATAGCATTTTTAGTGCAGTTTGTGGTGCTCAAGTCGTGTATGATTATATAACCGTATTATTGTTTTGGTGCTAATTAATATCACAGGACAGCACTGTCTGAAAATGGCAGATGAACAGTCTCGGTGCAGACAGACCTGTTGAGTGGGAGAACTGCTGGTGAAGTGCTAAAATCCGCCATCTTATTAAAACTATGCAAGTATGATTACAATGAGTCAACCACTTAAAAGTAAATACCAAACCTGAGTCACACAAGCTATATGAGTAAAGCACTTGCACTGGAGTAATGAAGCGGGGTGTTTGAGACCTGATAGGCCCGTCGTATACACAAATACCCCCCCCTCATTTATAGAGAATTTATTTTTTAAAATATACACCATGGTGTGTTTGACCACACTGTTTTTGCAGCATTTGAATAATTTTTCTGGAAGTACCATGCCGATGACTCATGTGACTGTTGAAAAGCAAACACACACACACACACACACACATACACACAGACACAGCCTATTTGAAGATACATTTCTCTGAAACAAAGGGTGCTGACGTAACGCTCAAGATATTCAAATCTCAAAAATGCCAAGGGGAAGTTGTATTAATAGTACTGTATATAATACCAAACATATATCAGATATAAATCTGTACAATAATTGATCAGAATTTGTTTGTATAGCAACCATGCGTTAAAGTGGATGCTGCACACTGGTGCTGGTTGAGGAGAGAACCCCTGATATGATTGTAAAGCGCTTTGGGTGTACAGTAGTACATATGAAAGCGCTATATAAATGCCTCATTCATTCATTCATTCATTCATTCATTCATTCATTCATTAAAATATATAAACATCTTGAAGCTCAATGATTTTCGCTGTGCAGTCACAGAAACTGATGACACTACTGTATTTTGATAAAGGATATCTGTGAATTCCCGTCATTTTAATAACGCTTCCTTATTTTTAAATGCCGAGAACAAATGTTGATGATCCATTTTTGGCATTTGGTTTGAGGAGTTTCAATGAGAGTCTCCTCACACACAATGAGGCAGAAACAACCTTCGTTTCTCCCTCAGTATCGCTTTCGAGATCAAAATGTGGATGTGGATATGAAAACTAACCACGAACACCCCCTCACAGTCCAGAAGCGGCTGCCGGCGCAGTGGAGGGCTGAGAGCAGTGTGGACCGATGGGGGTTGGGGTGGGTGCGTCAGTCACAGATGTGTGCATGTGAATCTCTTTCTGGTCAGATTGTGGTGACACTGCACCTGTGTTACTTCCCTTTAAAAGAAAGAATCCTGTATGACAGAATGAAAATGAAAGAAACATTACAACATGCAGTCAGTGGGTGCACTGAACTCAAAGTTTCGGAACAATACTCTGCAAATGTAGGGGTTATTCTAGTGTTTTTTTTATTTCTCATTTTGTACAAGGTCATACTAATATGGTCAGAATGGTCAGAATAAGAGAAAATATCCAGTGGATGGCAGTTCTGTGGGTGAAAATGCCTTGTTGATGCAAGAGGTCAGAGGAAAATGACCAGACTGGTTCTGCTGATAGAAAGGCAACATTAACTCAAATAACCACTTGTTACAACTGAGGACTTGCAGAAGAGCATCTCTGAATGAACAACATGTCAAACCTTAAGGCATACAGGCTACGGCAGAGGACACACACACACATAGATGCCACTGCTGTGAGCTGAGAACAGGAAACTGAGGATACAGTTCACACAAACTCACCAAAACTACAATGAAAGATTGGAAAAACGTTGCCTGGTCTGATGAGAGTTGATTTCTGCAGCAACATTCAGATGGTAGAGTCAGAGTATGACGTAAACAACATGAAAGCATGGATCCATCCTGCCGTGTATCAACGGTTCAGGCTGCTGGTGGGGGTGTAATCAAGTTTCAAGTTTTCAAGTTTTTATTTATTTATATAGCACCATTAAAACAGCAGCAGCTGACCAATGTGCTTTACAACATCGGATAAAATAAACTCACCATTATGTGTGGGATATGTTCTTGGTTGAAACAACACAGTCTACCTGACTCTGTTGCCGACCATGTCCATCGCTTTTTGACCACAGTGTATCATCTTCTGATGGCTACTTATTATCCAGCAGGATAATGTCACAAAGCTCAACCTCAAAAACCACAAACTGGCTTCTTGAACTTGACAATTAGTTCTCTAAACTCAAACGGCCTCCAGTCTCCAGAATCCAATAGAGCAGATTTTTTGATGTGCTGGAAGAACGGGAGATTAACATCATGGATGAGCAGCCGACCAATCTGCAGCAACTGCGTGATGGTATCATGTCAATATGGACCAGAATCAATATGGTTTCCAGCGCCTTGTTGAATCTGTGAAAAATTAAGGAAGTTCTAAAGGCAAAAAGGGATCTTACCCAATACTAGCAAGGTGTACTAAATAAAGTGGCCAGTGAGTGTCTAATAAACAGAATATTTGTTTATTTATTTGTTTATTTGGATGCCCTAATGGCTAGGCTACTCGTCCTGGGGTCCCAAAAAGTAAAAATACAAAACTTCATTAATCAACAACAATAAAATTCAAGTCAATAAAACACATACTAAGTGTCAGCGTTATGTTTAGTTTTCATTGTGTTTTGGTTTCGTTTTCATTGTTCCCTGTCAATGAATATATTGAATACTGTCATTATTTTTTCTTAAAGTATATATATATATTAGTGTTGTCATATTGATTAATCACGATTAATTGCATCTAACATAAAAGTTTGTAAATACACACACACACACACATATATATATATATATATATATATACACTACCGTTCAAAAGTTTGGGGTCGGTACGATTTTAAATACTTTTAAAAGAATTCTCTTCTGCTAACCATGGCTGCGCTTATTTGATTAAAAATACAACAAAAATCAGTTATAGTATTAAATATTATTCCAGTGTAAATCAGCTGTTTTCTGTGTGAATATATAGTAAAGTGTAATTTATTCCTGTGATCAAAGCTGAATTTTCAGCATCACCAGTGTCAGTGTCTTCAGTGTCAAATGATCCTTCACAAATCAGTATAATATGAGGATTTGATGCTCAAGAAACATTTATTGTTATTATCAATGTTGAAACAGTTGTTGGTCTGTCAGTTGTACAGTTTTTTTGTTTTGTTTTTTGGATTCTTTGATGAATAGGAAGTTCAAAAGAACAGCATTTGTTTGAAATAGAATCTTTTGTAACATTATAAATGTCTTTACTGTCCTTATAAATAAAAGTAGTGATTTCTTTCCTCCAAAAAATAAAAATAAAATTCTCACTGACCCCAAACTTTTGAACAGTAGTGTATATATATATATATATTATATGTATTATATATGTACACACATTTTTCACTATTCATACAACATTTTAGTTTCGGATGTCTATAATGTTGCTTCTACATTGACCTAAATTAATTGCTTTAAATTAAGTCAAACTAATTCTTTAATATGACTAAATCATCCTGATTGCATTGTGTTACAACAATGAAAGTATAAGCTCTGTAAACTTCACTTTCACAGTGTATTTTACCGTTGGGCAACTGACTGAGGACGGTTTCTGCATGTAAGTTCATGCAGCGAACAGCGGGATGATTCGGAGCAAGTGGGGGAGCCGTTTCCTGTGGGCCGTTTCCTCTTCCTGTCTCTCTGAGTGACAAAGACCAGGGGGGGGGGGAGGCTCTTCCTGTTTAACAGGAAATGGGAACAGCTCTCAGCAGATCTAGACTGGCAACGAGGGGCTGCTATGCGAAACCAGGCATCAGAAACAATGCACATCCTCAAGGCATGTAAACAACGCAAGCCAATCCCATACCTCGAGGACTCAACAAGAACAGAGATCGTTTTAACTGTACATGACATTCATGTCACACTTTGTGGATATCTTACACAAAATAGGTTGTGTGATTATAAAAGGGAGAGTCCCCCCACACTTTCCATTAAGAGTGAGAATGAAACCAGCGCGGCGTAAAACCCCCATTCCACTGCATGGGTGCGCAGGGTGGGGCTGAGGTGTGTCTGTGAGGGGTTATTACTAATGAGCCACTGACTAATCTTCTCATCTGTTGCTCGAAGTGTGTGTGCGAGTGTGTGTGATGTGGGAAGCTTTTACTCAGCTGTCTGTTTCTCTGACAAAGCTGTGACATGTCAGCACATGTTCCTACTACTGCAGTTGTTGTAGGCTAATTGACCTCAAATGTTATGCTAGCATTCAAATACTTTGTTAACATAAGCACATCTTTGGAAAACAAATTCATTTTGAACGTTTAGCTAATGTTCATGAAGTTATGAAAACATTATTTCGGAATGTTCCCTGAATGTTTAAAATATACAGTTTTTTGGCCTTTAGTATATGATTATGTTAGCCTTACTGTGATCTAGTCTGCTCCAAAACAATGACAAAATTCGCATTGAGAAGATATAAGCATTCAAAACTGCATCTCTCACTTCCGCCAATATGGATCAATGATTTTGATGACATCGCTCTGTACTTTAGCGTCTCATCAGATTTTCTGTCCAATCAAATGCTCTCTAGAATCCGAAGCCCCGCCCCCTAAATAGATGCTGAAGCTGCGGCTGAAATCAGTCACTAGTTCACACATTCACTATTTTCTACATGGTGAATGGCACATATTGCACTATATAGGGGACAGTGAAAGATTCAGACAGTGTAAATATGCTTTCCATTGGGGCGAATGAAGTCTGGTTTCATGTTATTGTCAGATGAAGAACCCCCGCAGCTCCGGTCCAGAGACACGATACACAGAGCGGATCATATGATCGAGTCGCCGCAGAACAGAAAATGTGTCGGACCCATTTGAATTCTGCACAGAATGCTATAACTGCGGCTTTATCAAGCTCAACGGCTCTGGCTGAGCTTTGATATAAACTTAACACTATTGACTATTTTTAAAAAGGGGAGGAGCTGATCGATATGCCCCGCCCTCTCTTCCTGTTTCAGTGGAAATTGCCTCAACACATTGAATAATTCTGTGCGTTTAAAGGCACTTCAGTGGGCCTTTAATGTCTTTCTTGATTATGCAAACATTAATTAAACATTAGTTATTAGGGGGTGATGTTAGCATGTTACTATATGTGGATGCTAGGGTGTTCTGGATAGTGCTATGGTGTATTGGCTGGTCAAAAGAGCAAACGAGTCCCCCGGCAACACCACCCAGCCAGGGAAGGAAACGCAAGAGAGACGGCTCGGCTCTGGAGCCCACTGTTTATGCAGCAGCATCCTGCCCATCGCCCCGCTACCCACCGAGAACACGTGTACACACACACACACACACACACACACGGGTAATCACACGCAATATCCCCTCAATACCTCCACACACTGGCGTTGTAGTGAAAAATCTGCTTCCAGTTGTCTGACAGCACACATTGACGCAATAACACACACACACACACACACACACACACACACACACACACACACACACACACACACACACACACACACACACACATACACACACACACACACACACACACACACACACACACACACTACGTTTGCTCATTTAAAAGATAAAAAGAGCAACATGAAGAGACAGTATACAAATCAAGGAGATAAACAAAAATGACTTTAGAAAAGTGCCGTGGTTAGCTCAGCAGTTGCGTTCACAATATGATTTCATATCAGGCTCGCTATCACTGTTCATAAAAGTGGCAAAAAGGTTCATATGTTTCTTTGAATCGTTAGGAACTCCATTTATGTTGCTGAAAAACAGCAGACTGACATATTTAGAAGGGCGCCACATTTATTCATTTTGACGTCTGTCTATTGTTGTTACATTGAGCTACAAAGGACCCTGGCCCATTGTGTGTGGGTCCGTTCGCACTGTGGCGTCATCTAGGTTTCTCCTCCCATCCACTATTTGTGTATCCGAACACGTTGTCCTGCACGAGTGACTCTGCTCTCTGAGCTGCCTTGCTGTCTGTACCTTTGGAAATAATAATAAATTAGTGAAAACGTAAAACTGACAAAAATGTGTGCAAAATATTGAAACATTTCTTCAAATATATGCTCTTTATAATCTTAGTTATTGCTTATCTTTATAGAAAAATGTGTGTTGTATTTTTTGTACTCATTTATACATATTATAATTTATCATTTTGTATATAATTGCTGCTTATTTTTATAACATTAATAATTAATGTTACTTACTGTAATAATATTTTTTAAATGTTTATTTTTAGAATATATTTGAGATATTCTAATGAAAGGACCCTATTTAAATAGTATTTAAATAGTAAATAGTATTATTAGTATTTACTTATTTATTAAAAAAATATTTGTCACACCGCAGTGTTATTTTAACAAACCGCAAAACTAAAAGCTGATTAAAAATGGTGGAAAAATTACAGCATTTAAAATCAGTTTTAGTTTAGTATTATTTTTATACTATTATTAGTATTTTATTAATATTTTGAATTAGCTTTTAGTTTTTTAGCATTTTAGTTTAAGTTTTAGTAATTTGCTTTTGTCATTCTTATTAGTTTTAAATATATATATATATATATATTAATGTAAAATCTTGACTTTGTACAAAAAATTATGGATGTTATTTGATAACTATCCAAGTACTTTAATAAATTAACTATATTTTTACTTAATTTCAACATTTCTCTTGCGTCATCCGCCATTTTTTCACTCACCATGTCGTAATGTATCTGATTACTGTCTGTCCATGTTGATGTGAAGCTGCTTTAAAATACTGGTCAAAATTAGGTATCTTAAATATGCTGCATACTTTTCGTTGTGCCGAGAGCACTGATGCCTTAAAATGCTGGCAGCTCCTGGAACAGAGCCAGCGTATTTGTGAGTCACACTGCCTGTATTCTCCAGGTAAAACACTTCAAAAGCATCAGAACCTGGATGTGAGGTGAATAATGGAGAAACACACACACTTTCTCACACAGTATGGCTAAACGTCAATGAAAGGGCCTCTATTTCCATGGTCCCGCTTGCCGATCAAACAGTTACGTGTGTTGTGGACATGTGTGAATTTTCAAAAATGATGACGCACACCCCATAACAGCATTGTGTCATCTCATAAAGTGTTATATGTGTGTGTGTGTGTGTGTGTGTTTGAGAGAGAGAGAGAGAGAGAGCTGCAATGTGGGACGGCTAGTGATTGAAATGAGCGAAATGCATGACGTACTTCAAATTTGGACCAATGGTCTAGTTAAAACTACAGAAAAACATCAATTTCCAGTCAGTTTGCTGAGGCTTTTTCCCCAGATACATAAACAAATACGTCCGCAACAAGAATGATTCACAAAGACATACTACACACACACACACACACACACACACACACAAATACACAAACCAGTTTTCTAGAAGATTACCGTGAAATGGACAAGGAAATTGAAGTGTGTGTGATGACAACAAGAGAACTGATTTGACGACAGCAATTACAGAGGACAACACACACACACACACACACACACACACACACACACACACACACACACACACACACACACACACACACACACACACACACACACACACACACACACACACACACACACACACACACACACACACAGGCTGACCCAAAACCTATGAGCTGCTTTGCTGTCAGGGTTGGGCTAGTAAAGCTAGTCAGTTCATATCCATAACGCTTCTACTTGAGACTTGACAGTTGATTTCAGTGGAGTTTGACATTAGCATGTTGCTAAGCTAGCTAACAGCGTGATATTCTAAAACGTATAGCACACACAAATTTCTAATTACATCAGACTTTCTGAGAATCTATGGAGATGTGATATAATATCTGTGAGAAAGAAAGCACATTATGTACCCTCCAGAGTTATGTCCCATGTGTTCAAGAGAGCAAAATTGTCTCCTTAGAAACTGGCACATTTTTATTTGCATTTTTAGAATAAATGTGCATCTTGGCGTTTCTATCAATGTTTTTTATGCAATATCCCACAATTTGCATAAAAGTAGGTGAATGGAAACAGTGTCTCACTCTGCACTTCCTGCTGGCCGAATTGAGAGGAAAGTGAGTAAAACGAGACAGAAAAACAAGCAAAACAATTATTTCAACAGAAATATGCATGATTTATGCAAAATATCCCGCTCACGTTGCGTTTTCCCTAGCTGTCAGGCCGTTACACTGGTTATTTTGGAAATCTTCTGAATAAAAATGAGTCAGCAGGGAAGGGCGAAGAGATGGAGGAGATAAAAATATAGCATTTTTCAAAAGTACAGTATATAAAGTATCATTAATTTGACTTTTGCTGATGATTAAGATGTTTTCTGTAACCCATGTAACTCTGGACATCATGTAACATCACTATTAACATTAAAATTAACTGTAAAGTTATCTGTTACAGTACAAACTTAAAAATAAAGGTTCTTTATTGGCATCTGTCATTCCATGGAACCCTTCCACTGCACAAAAGGTTCTTTATAGTTGATAAAAGTTCTTTATAGTGGATAAAGGGTTCTTTAGGTTCTTAAGTTCTTCTTTGGTTCTTCTAAGGCATCGCTGCGAAAAACCTCCCTATATGAACCTTTATTTTAAATAGTGTAAATGATGGCAGAGTCTTTCATTTTTGAGTGAACCTGTGAACCTGAACCTCTGATTGGTGTAGAAGATGGACAGCTCACACTGATTCCCTGAAGCGTTTCAGATGTGTGTGAGTGTGTGTTGACAGTATCACGGCACAGCCTGTTGTGAGAGATGAGCTCGATGAGTCTGTATCCGGTTTGACTGTAATGACTCAACACCGAGTTCCACATCAAAGATTTTCTGATCCTTTATGTATCTATCATTCATTCATTCATTTTTTTGTAATGATACATCTTCTGATGCTAAGCTAGGACACATCATCAGTGATGTTCCTGATCTCATTGGGTGTGTTTCAGGTCTTTCGAAACATCAGACACCCTCCTTCAGGCAACCAAGCTGAGGTTGATCAGGCCTCAGCTTGTGCCCTAGCAGCATTTAACCACGGATCCACTCTTTTGATCCAGAGCCACCTCGAAGCCTTCTCTGCAGCCTCTGTGCTATTGCTAACAGCCCTTCTCCTTCTCTCACCTGTGATGCCGAGTGCAGCCCCGTTGAGGGACTTCCCTGCAAAGCCTCTGCACCCCACCTCCACAGGTAAGCACCTTGCCTTCCAGCATTGGTTGTGGCAGTCGCTGACGAGGCCATCATATTTCTCCCTCTTCCTCTCAAAGGCTTCCTCCATTCGGTCTTCCCATGGCACAGTGAGCTCCAACATGATCAGGTTCTTTGTCGCCTCAGATACCAAGACATGTCAGGTCTCGACGACATGCTGGGGGAACTTAAGCTGTTTGCCCAAGTCCACTTGCAGCTGCCAATCCTGTGCAGTGTTCAGAAGCCCTGATGTTATCCTGGAAGATTTTGCTGGCTTCTCTCCGGCCCTGATGAAGCTGATGGTTTGTTTGTAGGGCTTTGACCTCCAGCAGCTGCTGATAGTAACCTGGATGCTCTCTGCAATTGTTTTGAGCACCTGGTCATGCCGCCAGCGATATCAGCCTTCCCCCAAAGCTCTCGGGCAGCAGCTCAAGATGTGCTCAAAGGTTCCCTTTCTCAGGCACAGGGCACATCCTGGTGTATCGGCCAGACCCCAGGTGTGCAGGTTGGACGGGCTGGGGAGGACTTCATAGACTGCCTGGACAAGGAACTTGATGTGGTGTGGCTCTGCTCGCCAGAGGTCCCATCTAGTCCAGGCACCCTGACGTGCCATTCCCACTGCTTTGCTGGACCTCTCCTCCTCCACCGCCACCCTCACCTCGCTTTGAGCTAGCTGCCTCCTCTCCTTCCCCCGAGCCTTGTCGAACCGGGGCCCTTGAAAGGTTCCCAGCCCAGCCCTTCCTCTGGCCACTGCTCCCACTAGGAGTCGTGACTCTGCCTGGTCTACTGCCGCCTCAGCCCTCCATTTCCTGGCCGTCTTGACCTCTACACCTGGCCCGGACACGTTGGGGTCCCTAGACTCATGGAGCTCAGCACCTCTCTTGCGGGCAAGACCTTGAACTCCTCTTCGATGGATTTTAGCAGGAGCTCCAGCTTGCAGGTGTCTCCTCGGGAATCCCAGCCATCTCCTTATAGCGGCTGACTCTCCTTTCTAGTTCTGAGATGGTAGAAATCGGAAACTCGTAAAGAAGCAGAGGCCGCAGTATCCTTGGCAGAATCCCATGTTGGTACACCCATGCCTTAAATTTTCCAGGGAGCCCAGTTTTGTCGACATTCTTCAGCCATCTCTCCAGCTCCTTGCAGGTGTTTTTGATGGATGTTGTATCCCTGAGGCTGCTGTCGAAGATCTTTCCCAGGCTTTTTTCAGACAGGTATAATTATCATAATATAAACATAAACGACTGGCCATAATACACTGTAAACAATGCTGGGTTGTTTTAACCCAAATTTGGGTCAAATATGGACAAACCCAAATGTTGGGTTAAAGATGTAATTTAAAATGTTAACCCAACTTCAACTTTCACTTTCAACTGTAATTTTTTTAATTACATTTTTAACCCAACATTTGGTTTTGTCCACATTTGACCCAAATTTGGGTTGAAACAACCCAGCATTTTTTAGATTGTAAGATATTAAAAAAAGTATCTTTGTATTTCTGATTACAAAACAATTATCTCACATCCAGTCCCTGCTGCTTTCTACACAGTGCATATATTTGTCATGTGTTTTCTGAGAATCAGACCCAGGATCTTGCTATTGCTAACCTCTTCTGCTTGTGGTCGAGCTACAAAAAGAGTTGAAATCATGCTAAATTGGTAAAACATTGCTTGAAAAAATAACAAAAATAGTTTTGTTTATTTAATATACAAAATGTATTCAAATCTTATGTGTTTCTTACGTACATAATGGCATGTATTTTAGCTATTTATTTGTTTCTAATAAAATTGATTCCATTTTGAAATCCATTTCTTGATCCAAAAAATTTGTCAATCATGTGTTCTCCTTGAGACAAGATTTTTTATATTGATGTTCACCCATTTGTTCACCCTCATGGCTGAGTATCAAGGTCACCGTTACACCACTTGACATAATCACTAAATCCAAATTTTAGTTTAAAACCAGAAACATTGGCATCATCGTTTTTCAAAAACAAACATGAAGAATTTTTAGAGTTTGAATTGGAAAATATTTCAAATTTTGACTATCTATTTTGTCCTTTAAAGTCGTCATGTTCTGCATCACAATGGACAGATAAATATGATGGAAAGGAAATGTGTCTGTGAGGGTTTTTTGCATTCAACGCACGAACCAGCCTCACACATTAACCGAGGTGCAATTTGACGTCACGAACCGAGACAGCAGTCAGCACATTCATGTTGTAAAAAAAAAAAAAAGCAGAAAAACACCTTGTTCGCTTCTCTTGCTGTTTTTCCAGTTCATCAGGGACATCTTGCCAATGTGTGAAGAAACAGTGTGACTGAAAACTACACCCAGTCTCGGCACACCGTTCTTAGACAAAACGAGAGAGGAACGTCTTTAGCTTTGTGTGAGTGTGTTTTTTTGGATCTGTAGAATGGGATTTGTGACTGTCACCCTTCTGTCCCATTACGCAGCAAACAGGAAGTGACCCGTTTGCTTCATCATTACTCACAAACACACACACACACACAAACTGCCATTACTCACCTCTGAGGCCTCCATTACTAGCAGAGTTAAGTCTGATACAGCAGCACAGATTGTACCTTGTACTGTTTTTGTACACGTTCTGTCACCAAAAACCATTTGTGCTTCAAAATAATTTAGTTAGTCCATGTCTGTTAGCTTTGAGGCTATAACAAATGTGTGACTAAACTCCTCAAAGTTTATAGGTGAATCTCACAAATTCTATATTTTGCTTAAAGATTTTTTGTTGTTGTTGTTTTTTGTTGCATAATGACATTATTTAAAAACAAAACAAAAAAAACCTCTTTGTTATTACCATAATGCTGAAAAAATATGTTTGGGTTTGTAAGTCTATTAATCTCACCAAGTGATTTATTTTATTAACTGTAATATGTGAAATATTATTGGAATTTAAAAGAACTGTTTTCTATTTGAATATATTTTTAAAACTGTAATTTATTCCTGTGATCAAAGCTGAATTATCAGCATCATTACTGTAGTCTTCAGTGTCATGATTCTTCAGAAATCATTATAATATGCTGATTTGCTGCTCAAGAAACATTTCTGGTTTTTATTTTTGAATATGCTTTTTAGTTTTTTTAGTGATACATTTTTTTCAGGCTTCTCATCCGTCAGTCACGGCTAAATGGATTTTTCTGTGGAACACAAAAGGAGATATTGTGCAAAGTGTACAAAACAATAGTATTATTATAAATAGCCAAATAATAACAATAATATTATATATTTATTATACATATATAGCTTCCTTCTTTGTCATTAATCAGCAGTCTGGTCCTTCAAAGTATGTCTCTAGAGCACAAACACGCATGTGCGCTGTGAAGGGTCATGTATATGACTCACAAGACGTGTGCTTTACTGATATATGCATGTTATTTTAAGTTATCCTTGTTACGGTGTACTATAGATAAGGTGAAGGTTAGTTGCATGCAATCATGCATACTTTATTACTACAGTAAGTACATGTAACATGTGTGACAACGACATTGTAACATAAAGTGTTACATTTGTTCATTTTATTGTGGTGGAATGTAAACCTTTTTACATTTTCATGAGCTTATTATGACAAAACAAAAGATATGTGCATTTAAAACATGTAAAAACAGACCAAAGATATACATGATTGCAGCGTGTGTGTGTGTGTGTGTTCACTCTCTGCTCCTAATGTGTGTGCACTAACTGGATGGGTTAAATGCAGAGGACAACTTCTGAGTTACTATACATGTAAAAAAAAAAAAAAAGTTTCTGCCTCAAATTTTTTAAGTACAATCAACTTGGCTGTTTAATTATTTCACATTCAATTAGATTCAACTGACTTTAAAAGCTGAAACCTGCTCAACTTATTTTGTTGAGTTAAAGTAATATAAAATATATATATGTGTTCATAACTTATTGATCATATCCATTTTTACAGTGTATTCTGCCTTCACGTCACGTCATGTCACACACATCTGCCTCTACTTCACTGCGGGTGAGTCAGGGCTGGGGTGGCTTGGGTGGCTGGTCCAGGATCAGTGGTATTGATTCTTTCTTGTGGACCGAGAAAATTGCTGTCTACTTGATCTCAGATGAGCTCTTCAAAGAAGCCAGGACTTTTTTTTCTTTTTTTTTTTTGCAAGCACATGATATCTGTCAGTCACTGCAAGTAGGCCTATAGGCTAAATTGCTTTTAGCCTATAGAGATATTGTGCAAAATGTCTACAAAACAATACCAATATTATAAATATTATATACTATTATATTTAGCTTTCTTCTGGGTCATTTAGGCTATCAGAAGTCTTGTCCTTCAAAGTATGTCTCTAGAGCAGAAACACAAGGACCGCTGTGAAGGGTCAACGCCTGGAGATGACTCACAGGACGCGTGCATTACTAATTTATGCATGTAGATTCACGCGCCCCGCGCTGTTATATTGCTTACGTCTGAATATTAAACTCATATTCGCAGTGACTGAGTCATATCACACTAGAGCTCTGTAGGAAGTGAGACGTCACGCGAGGAGCTGTCAATCAATTCCAGTCTATTATTGCGGTGACATAAAGCACGCAACACAGAATCTCAAATGCATGTTTAAATATGCTATATGAATATCGTACAGCAGGTTCAAATCAACTGTGCTAAAAAGACCTTAAGCCGTAGAGGTGTTATTCAGTAATGGGTAAACAGACATTTAATCTAATTTAATAGAGCTGGGGCGCCATCTAATGGTGGGCATATGACACACTTTTGGCTCTTTTTAACCTTCATAGAGGCCTGTCCACCTTATTTTGCAACGCAGCTAAATCATTCTCCAATTAGATTGAACAGAGTGCAGTACTTAAACGGTAAAACTATCTGCGCTGTTGATACATTAAAGTAAAACGATAAGAAATACAAGTTTGCAATATCAAGCAGCATAACGGACTGTGTTGTACAGCTACAATAACAGGGAGCGAATGACACCGGAAGCCGCATCAAGTTCCCACAATCGGCCGCGCCGCTCTTTACAGGTGTGTACACCTGCAGGCTACAGGTAAATGGCCTATGATATAATTTGATACGATGTCTAGTGGAGCACACACGCTATGACATACAGGATCAATAGATACTCAATAGCTAGGGCCTATACAATTAATATCAAGCTACATAATTTCAAGCTATGTTGTTTTTTTATAGCGTAGTCCTGCTATGCACTATGTATGTGCACTTTGGATCAATTTGTATTGTGTTAATTGTGCTTTATAAATAAAGGTTGTTGTTGTAGGCTACATAAGACGAGATTAATGCTCTAGCCTACTTTTATTCATTAGGGCTACTCACAGTATGACACTGGCATAAAGTTGTTTTTTTTGTCGCTGGACATTCGATATTCGCAAATTTCAAACGCAAATATCGTCTCTAAAGGCCAATGTTATTGATGCGATTTACAGCTAGCACCTGCACTTTACTTCTCATGTGTCTATTATTATAAAATAATACGCCAAAGCGCATCCAAATCACAAACAATCATACTTCCGTTGTCGTATATTTAGTCGCTTCATGTTTATAAAAGTTGCTTTGGATTAGTTATTTACACAGACAGAAAGCGAAAGTAACTTGGTCATTGGGGGGTAATGAACACGTGATATGTTGAATAAGTGCAGGGAATGATCTGACATCTGAGTCATAACAGCGATCGCGGAAGAGAAGCACAGTGGAGCTAATGCTCATCAGCTCACGTAAATCAGTGGAAAAATAATAGAACTGATGATTCTGTCTAAAGAAATTTCTATATGAAACGTGTAAGTATAGTCTATATCAATATTTCTCTAAATATGCACACTTTTGGACTCAAAGCCCTAATGGATGCAGTTTAGTGAAGAACTTTTAAACCTCAGCAGACTTTGACTGAATATGAATTCTATTCAAAATGCCAAAACACGAATTAAGAAATTACTGTCACTGTAACAGAGTTTTCTCATAAAACAGTGTTCTAATATCGAAGCTTTCTACTGATACAGTTTCTCAAGTTCAAATAAGAGTGTGATGGTAATACAATATGGTTTCTGTCATTTTAGGTAGCCTAGCTCTTATCACGCTTATGTATGTTCAAGTGTTCGTTTTTCTAATAAGTTTGGTTTTAGTTGATGCTATAAAAATGAGGTGTGGCGTCATGATTGACAGCTGTGATTGACAGCTTCTCTGAGTGAAGTATAGTCACAGAGGCACCATAGACTTCTTTGGGAGCTTCGGGAGGAGACGAACTTTAGCTTTAGATTTTCCATAACTTGTACAATTAGCAGACATCAAAATTGGAGCAGCCAGGCTGCTTAAAAAAATTCTGGGGGGTGTGCTTGCGATTGAGTCTATGGGAGAATGGACGGATGGGACCTTGATACCGCGGCTCCATCACACGTTCACTACTAGGCAGACTCTGGCTCCAAATGACATCATTAGCGCAAGATGGGACTGGCCATCTGTCATTTGGGCTTCACTTTTCTACAGTGGAAGGAAGCGGAGACAGCCTGTGTCTTTTTTACAGCCTGTGGTAATAACGAGCAGTGAATGTTGACAATAATTGGGCAAATGGTGCACTCCTTGAGTCCTGCACTCTCAGCGGGTTATGATTGGTTTAAAGGGTTAGTTCACCCAAAAACGAAAATTATGTCATTAATGACTCACCCTCATGTCTTTCCAAGCCCGTAAGACCTCCGTTCATCTTCGGAACACAGTTTAAGATATTTTAGATTTAGTCAGAGAGCTTTCTGTCCCTCCATTGAAAATGTATGTACGGTATACTGTCCTTGTCCAGAAAGGGAATAAAGACATCATCAAAGTAGTCCATGTGACATCAGTGGGTTAGTTAGAGTGTTTTGAAGCATCGAAAATACATTTTGGTCCAAAAATAACAAAAACTACGACTTTATTCAGCATTGTATTGTCTTCCGGTTCTGTTGTGGATCCGCGTTCAGAGCCGCTGCTGACGTAAGACGCTGCTGACGTGTGTCTGGTGTGTGTGTGTGTGTGTGTGTGTGACGTAAGACGCTGCTGACGTGTGTCTGGTGCGCCCGAGCTTCGTTTACAGTCTGAGGGAGACGCACGCTGGAAACAAAACAATCTTCGCAAACATGTCTACGGATTTCCACACAGAGGAAGACTTGCATTTTTTTGCCCAGCCATATTTATTTGAACCCGAATACACGGACGCACCGGACACACGTCAGCAGCGGCACTGAACGCGGATCCACAACAGAACCAGAATACACACACACACACACACACACACCAGACACACGTCAGCAGCGTCTTACGTCAGCAGCGGCACTGAACGCGGATCCACAACAGAACCGAAGACAATACAATGCTGAATAAAGGCGTAGTTTTTGTTATTTTTGGACCAAAATGTATTTTCGATGCTTCAAAACACTCTAACTAACCCACTGATGCCACATGGACTACTTTAGATGATGTCTTTATTCCCTTTCTGGACAAGGACAGTATACCGTACATACATTTTCAATGGAGGGACAGAAAGCTCTCAGACTAAATCTAAAATATCTTAAACTGTCCCGAAGATGAACGGAGGTCTTACGGGCTTGGGACGACATGAGGGTGAGTCATTAATGACATAATTTTCATTTTTGGGTGAACTAACCCTTTAATGATAACCTGACATCTTATTGGCTGAAGAGTACCCACATGAAGATTGAGAGCTGCCAGGAAAGTCTCAAAATACACACAAATCCAAGCCAATGCACACACGGATGACGATTTGCAAATTGAGATTCAATAATAAACTTGTTTTTACTGAAAGTCACACTGCTCGCCAAAAGCTCTGCTTGATTCTAACGCAATGTTTTGTAAAGCGTCAATAACCAAAGGGTGCTTAGATAAGGGTCAATTATGTATAATCAAACTCTGATATCAGTCCAGTTTTTTAAGTCTCCATAGTTTTTAATCATGTTATAGAGCATAATTATTATTTAATAAAAGAAGAATCAACAGATACAATTCTTTGAAATTTATTTTAGCCCATCTAAGAATAATATCCAATACATTTTTACCACTTTATGAACACATTTTACTGAAAGTCACATTGCTTACTGAAAATTCTTAAGCAATGTGTTGTCAAGCATTAGTAAGAAAGGGTGTGGTGCTTACATAAATCTCAATTACGTAATAATATACTGTTACTATTTCAGATTGTCCATCTGTAAGTTCACTGATCAGTGTTGTGAAAGTGTGGCTTCAGCTCTACAGTCGTCAAACTCCTGCCTTAAAGAACTGGATCTAAGTAACAATAACTTGAAAGATTCAGGAGTGAAGCTGCTCCACTGAAGAGTCCAAAGTGCCAACTGGAGAAGCTGAGGTAATTAAAAAATATATATATAGTAAAATTTTAAAACTATACATTGATGTAAAAGATGGAAACCTTGTATGTCCAAATCCTCTACTTTTCAGAAAAAATTCAAACTCTGTAGTTTTAAAATATTTAGTTGGTATTGTAGCTTTACATATGGTCAGACATGTGCCATTATATTATTACCATTTTACCAAAATCAAGCTCAAATGGAGTTACAAGGTTTTTGGCCAGCTAATGTAGAAGATATGCATTTAGTCTGTCATTAGACCAGCCACATCTGAGGCAGTAAGTACATTGCATTAGTTTTCATCAACGTACAGGTTATTGTAGCTATGTGGGGGCTCCGTTTTTTCTGTAGTTGAATACATTTGGCCGAAATGCTAATTAAGATACTATTGGCTATGACTAGATGGTAGACTAAAGTGGTAGAATAAAGACTCTTCTCCACTCCTCAAGTACATAAAACACCAGCCTTTATAGACATAGTGTTTCTGGAGTAAGGAAAACGCTGTAGGCTACTTATTCAAACAACCATTTCTTTATTGACTATTGCATCGCAAACAAGCATATACCGTCTCCAAACTGTGTGCGGTAGTTCATTCAAGATGGACTGACAGTTTGAAGACCTAATGGAGTTACGAGTTTCAGTCACAAGGCTTTTTAATACTTTTCAGTGGTTAAATAGTTGTAAAATCAACAGACAGACATAAAGTGACCAATAGCATTGATTTATGAAAAATGTTTCGAAATATGGAGATACATGGTTTCTGGGCGACAATAACGATATTAAAGTTTACCCATCACTGACAATGTTTTTGTCAGTTTTTTTATTAGGATCCATATAAAAGTGTAAACAACTGATTTCCATCTGAATAAAATTTTAATGTGCATGTTTATTCAGATTTACGTGGCTACAAGTGTGAAAGTTGTGGATTACACGTTTAATATAGGGTTATTAGGATCCATATAAAATATAGCTGTAAGCAGCAATCAGGGGGGCCAAGCGCATCAGAAGCAATGTGACGAGCTAAGCAAGCATGGCAGGGAGCATCAGAACATAGTAATGATTTGACAAATTAAGTTTTAATGCAATAGTCAGTAGCTTTGCCAAAAGATTTGCCTATGCTTTCCTCAAGCATTGCAGTGATATAGCTTTACATCCATTTTGGTGTGCTCTTCATCTGATTTGTTGATGCCATTTTTCTTCAAAACCTTACAGTTCAAAAGTTATTGGCAGAAGCATAAGTGCAAATTTGGACAGTTGGTGGTGTTTATGGGTTTGATTTAAAGACTCCCAATTTGCTGTGGTTATTGTTCAGACTGTCCTCTATCTGTTTGCCAAATTTAATACCTTTCCCACAATAACTTTATGGGCTGCTAAAGAGCAACAGCAGCAGCAGAAGAAAACATCTTACGGATACAATAGGTGCCTGGCCCTTAATAAACTACAAAAAAATAGTTTAGTAAAGGATGGACAGAAAATATGATTTATTATATTTAATTTACTGTATTTTGTTCGTTGGGTTGTGTTTTTAAGACTTTTATTTCCTTTTCTTCAACATTTCTGGTGAGTCAGATGAATGTAACATGGCACATTATGCTTTTTTTTTCTTTGACAGTCTGGATCATGTCTTTGATTATGGATTATATCGGAGAGACCATGAGTAAAGCAGAACTACAAAACTGTAGGTCTACACACACATACTTTTTCTTCACAGTACACCATTTTACATCAGACCAAGGGTCATTATTTACACAATAAGGTCTCAAATATAAAATGTTTTTTCTGTGTACATGCGGTCAAAATATATATGTGGAACTGAAAAGTAGATCCGAGGCCAATCTGATTCTTGAACATATTATGGGGTCTTATTAATGTTGTTTTCTTGTGTCCAGATTTCTGTCATCTCACACTGGATCCAAACACGGTACACAATCGTCTCTCCGTTGTAGAGGGCAACAAAAAGTTGGTATGTAATCCAGAACCGATGTCACATCCTGATCATCCAGAGAGATTTGACGGCCTTCCGCAGGTTCTGTGTAAAGAGCGTCTGACTGGACGCTGTTACTGGGAGGCTGAATGGAGTGGTTTGGGTGATATGGTAGTGTCATATAAAGGAATCAGCAGGAAAGGAGAAAGTCCTGACTGTAGGTTCGGAGCCAATGACAAATCCTGGATTCTGAGCTGCTTTGGGGAGAAACTGATCGCCTGGCATGATAATATGGGAACACACATACCTCCTCCATCACCTCCCTTAAACAGAGTAGGAGTGTATGTGGACGAGCCGGCCGGCATTCTGTCCTTCTACAGCATCTCTGACACACACGCACTCAGACACTTACACACATTCAACACCACATTCACTGAACCCCTCTATGCAGGATTTGTGCTTTATACTAATTCAGTGTCTCTGTGTGATGTTGAACCAGAGGTTGACCGATAGTGGATTTACCGATAACTAGGTTGGACCTCACTGGCCTATAACCGATTAATCAACCGATAGTTTTTAAAATGGATTCTGACTGAAAACAAGACATAAAATTGTGCTGAACTTTATTACAAAAATTGAAAAATAGTACTGAACAATGAAGCTGTACTGTACTTTTTAAATAGACAAATATTAATATATGAATTATACCTTGATCATTCATGTTAGTTCATAGTGCATTAACTAATGTTAAGAGGAACAACTTTAAAATGTAAAAATTTGTTAGTAGTCGACATTGTAAAGTGTCACCATTTCATATAAATCCAAACAGTCATGCTAAAAGATGGCCATCTTTAAATATCTATACAAAGGCCATAGCATTAAAATTAGACACATTTTAAATCTGAAGCCGTAAGTGTAAAAACAAACAGCACACGGTCGTCATTGATGGTTTTTATTTGGCCTCTAGAGGCCGCTCTCGTACTGTATAATGACAGCGGTCCAGCAACGGACCGGTATCGGTATGGCTTTTTGTCCATAACCAGTTGTTCCTGCAATCGGTTATCTGTGCCGATTGATCGGTTTTATCTGTTGACCTTTAATATCCAGTGGCCCCAAACGTATGTGGACTCTTGAGACACAATTAAAAATGTATACATATAGCAAAATGATTAAACAAGTGTCCTTTATTTTAAATAAATATAGCACAGGTACACGTGTGTTTTTTTAAGTTTCTAGATATTAAAAAAAGTATTGATTGAGGTTCTGCTAGGACGCAGCATGAAAGTGGACAAGCTCAAAACATTTTAGAGCCTGTTTACACCTTAGCGTCAGTCACTTGTGATCCGATCGACCAAAACGCATCTAATTCTTCCCAATTCCCACTTCTGAATTTTTGATTAAGCATTCAAGTGCTTTGTTGTCGGAAAGAACAGGAATCATGAAGGACACCAGTTTAATTCTTGCCAGTTTACTGGGAAAATCGTATTAAAGCCAAAATGATATTTAGCCTACTATTCATTGACAATCCAACACAACATGGGAACTTGGGTATCAAAATTATTCCAAGCTTCCCAGTAGTAAATATGACTTGAGAGGGCGTTCATGTCCAGTTTTTAAGTAGGAAACACATATTTTCGAGTCTTATTCTGATAGCAGGTGAAGGCAGCATTAGGTGTAAACGGGGCCCTAGAGACCATTGTTTAAAATCGTTGGAAAACGTGTCTCTGAAAAGTAAAGTTACTGCTAAGAAGAGCTCTAGCATCTATTGTTTGCTAATTGCACTTTTCTTATTTTGTATCTAATAATTCAGACATTTTTAAGTGCGACTTAAGTATCCAAAAACCTTCTGGGACCACTGTATGCTAATACTGGTATTTTTTTTTTTTTGTTCGATGACAACTTAATCGCATGAACACAACCTGCTCACAGATATGTAATGCTGGCGTCTCATATGATTTTCAGCCGATTTTCAGTAGTTGGCTTCATATACAGTCGCTGTAGGGCTGGTGTAACCAGAGTTGTGCCAAATGAAAAGGGTCTTTTTACTCTTAAAGGTGAAGGATTCAAGGATTCTTCACAACCATACATTTGTGTTGTTTTATTTTCTTTCTTTTTTATGTTCATTAATTCATTTATCTAATCATTTTATCATTCAATTTAATCGTAATCATTTATAATAATCATTTAAACCATTTATACTCATTTCATTGATTCATTCATTGATCTGTCATTTTATTATTTTTACATTCTTGTTGGAACTGTACATTTGTACAATTGTACAATTTTTTAGTTTTAAGGGATATATTTGTCTTCATGAGTAAGAGAAAAGAGAATGTCTCCATTTCAAGGGTTTAACATCATGGGATGATGTTGTGAAGCAGTAATTTACACCATTGCTTAGTTGTGGTATAATAACACTTGTTGTATTTGTGCTGCTTTCAGATGAAGTCTTAGCATTGAAACACACGCAACTAAGATTATTCAATAAACTCTGCTAATTTTACCATCACTTTGTCTCCTGCTTTCTGCTCTTCTCTGCTTCCTCTATTTTGCCTTTTGGGCTGATAGAAGACTGTTAATACAGTTTGGGTGGCGCTCTGACATGGTATATTAAGGGCACCTGAGTAACTAGACAACAGGTTATAATAGAGAGTGAGAGGAAGGAAGACTACTGAAAGCTTGGAAAGAAGCTATAATAATTCCTATAAGAATGTAGGAATGCTCGAGTGCTCGCAGCACCTGGGAAGCCCCGTGGTGCTTTTCAAATGTTGCGCTAATCACTCCGCCCAAGTAGCAGTGCTTCGCCTTCTGAGAATATAGTTCCCAGTATGTACACGGTTAAAAGCTGTGTCCATATGACCTTGTTATTTGTACACACAGTGACTATACAAATCACAACATAAATAGGAAAATGTTGGCGTTATTTCGTCACTTTTTGGGAGCAGTATGCTAGCTGTAGCCATTTACATCCAGTCTTTGTGCTAAGCTAGGCTAGCGGTGGGTGCGTCAGACAGAGTTACAGCACGCACGGAGATGAAAAGGGTATGTATGGACTTAGCTAACTCTGGGGGATACGGTGAATAAGCTAGAGTCCCCAAAAGTCGGCGTGTTCCTTTAAGAATGATGCATTGATGAAGCAACATGGAGTGAGTGCGCAGCGCTTCACATTGAAAAGTTCAAAGCAAAAAGGGAAGATATATTGATGCGTAGTATATTATATCAATGCAATAGTTTATTGAGCCTTTTCTTTTAACAGTCTACAAGACACCCAGGAGAAAGTTGAACAGCAATAAACTCCAGTAAGATAGAGTAATTTTATGCAAAACCAGACCTTTATCTACAAATAAAGTATAATAATAGGAAAACGGAATAATCTTGGAGAGTTTTGTCTTGTTGACTGTCGTAACCGAACGCGACGCGCTGTTTGAGTGGTGAATGGAGAATGACTGACAGCCGCAGCAGAGGGAAGAACTTAGGCCTTCTTGAACTTAACAGCTTCAATATATTCATCTCTACGTCACATTAAACTATGGAATGGCTTTAGAAGAGTTAATTAAATAAATAGTGCACGAAAAGTTGATGGTGCTTTAATGTTTTTGTGCCTTTTATGAGGCTTAAAGGACAAGTTCGGTATTTTACACTTAAAGCCCTGTTTCAAGATTGTTTCTGATGAAATAGAACGGTTAAGATTAAAATGTGGACACATGCTGCTGTCCCGAGAAATTTCGGTTTCTGTGGTTGCACCTCCCCCACCTCTACAATGGTTGCATAGGTGCACAGAAACAATCCTTCCTAAAACGCATTAAACTTTAGTTTACAAAGACGTGAAACTCACCGAGTGGTCTGGGGTGTTCACTGATATGCTCACACAAAAATCGCTGCAAAAGATGTTTTACAACAGGTTTTATCGTAGTTTTTGTCCAGGTCAAGTCAAATGGAGTTGTTCAAAAACTACGATAAAACCTGTTGTAATACCGAACTTGTCCTTTAACAATAACACAGAATATTATACGCACAGCCACAATATCGGATTTGGATCGGTCCCGTCTGACCGATACCTGATCCGGCAAAGAATGGCGTTTTTCGGAGCCTACTTCCAATGGACTGTGAGCATAAGCTGCACGTGGACACCACTTTCAAGACGGAGGCTTCGTTGAACGGGAGTTCTTCCGCACAATAATTTGCAAAGCGGACATCGGATTTCTGGAAATGTGATCGCAAATTGTGGATTGCTCATTCTGCAGCTGCAGCCTGCAGATCAGGGCAGGGCTACACACTTACTCTGATTGGCTCATTCGTCTTCAATAGGCATTACATAATAGAAAATGTGTTCGTAGTTGGTGTAGACAGATTATGGAATGTATGTCATCAATCAAGTTACAAACCTGTAAAAGAGAGGTCTAATGCCACAGGAATAAGATATAGAGCTTAAATAGTTCAAGCTCAGTCTAGACAGCCCTTGTGCGGTCTTCGTATAGGGACACACTAATCATCTTGGCGTCTCCAGAGACCCCAGGAAACATAATGTAATTTTGTAACAAAATATTAGTTTTTATTAAAAAAAAAGAAGTAATTTTACTCTGTTTATTAATATTTTTGCTCCACATTTGTGCAGTTTTGGGAGGATTTATGATATATTTTAAATTTATATAAATAAATTTAAAAAAGTTTTTTTTTAAATAGTTTTTTATACAAAAACAGCTTTTTATGTAAAATTCACTTTATAAAAGACCCAAATTTCTAAATTTAAATCTATGGGGATAACATGGATAATTTGACATGGTTTAGTGTAAAATTCTTGCCCATCTTTTGGAAAATTTTAGCAGTTTTAGCAAAACATTTTTAGAAAAAAATATAATTTTAGCTATAGAGCTCCACTATATGCTTTTTACTGTTTGACTAACTGAAAGATATCTTTTCACAAGTTTTTCCAGATGGATTAATATCTAAATAATATGAAATCACAATTGTAACAGTAAATAAAAAATACTTTGTCAAAGTTTAGCATTTTTTGTATTGAACGCCGTTCAACACGCCGTTAAATGTCCGAGCGAAACGAAGCAAAATGTAGATCTACATCTGGGGAGCGAGAGATTTTTTTTCTAGGATGGTAGGGGAAGACTCATAAATGGTATTAACCCCAGTGACGGGTAGGTTTAGGGACGGGGTTGGGGTAGGTCATATATTTATATATACAGTAATGTAACGTTAAGTCAACGGCGTTGATAAACACGCTGAAAAGCGATTATGCGTGTTGATAGCACGCTAAAAATGGAAATACGAATTGGCGTGTGATACATACGCCATTTCATGAGATCAGTCTGGGCCATCAATGTTTCATTAAGTGCAGTCCATTACCAGTGTCTGCCATGCATGGTCTGCACCTTGTTCAATGCAAATGTTTTGGATTGTTCCATTAAAGCTCATTATAATCTTTGAGACCGGTATTATGGCAGCTGCAACACTTCCTACGGTTATCTTGTAGGCCGTTGTTTTGACAGAACTCGTCCAGCAGGAGCAAGTTGTGGGCCATATTGCTCCAAGATCCTCCAATCAGCACCATGTCATCAGCGAAAGCCAGAGTCGTTACTGGACCTTATTTGTGACTATATTCACCTTTATGCTATCAGCAGTTACTACATTGAATTGTGTCTTTATTTTTTTTATTTTTTTTTTCATATTACAAGATTGCTTTTAAAGTTTAATCATCTCTGGTAAGTTAATTTCATTCATTCTGTTAGGCAATATGAATCAAATTAACATTTGAATAGCGTTTCCTCCAAAGGCTTCTTCCTCATCCTTCCTCATTTACAAGGGTTTTCTTTATCATTGCCACCTTTGGCTTGCATTGGAGTTTGAAAGCATCCTTATTTGGAACAAAATGTGAAAATGGTATGGTGTGTGTTACACTATTTCAGTGCATGGCATAGTCAAAGAATAACCTGACACAAAGTCATGGTCATGGAATAAATTCAATTGTTACTCAAATTATCAAGCTTGTCATGCTACACTTACAATGGCTTTTGTAGCAATTTACCTTTTTCATCTTTGTCCTTTTTTTTGCTTTCTTTTTATTGATCCACTTGGTTGTGGTTTTAAACAAATTTTTGTTTTGTTCTTCGAGTAACCGTCTTCTACGCATGACTTTTACTGAAAAAAAAATTTTTTTATTATTATTATTTGAAAAGAACTTAAGATTATCAAGAGAGAATATGCTAATCAATGACTAGAAGATAACTACACATAAGCTAAATTCATCAACTAGCTATACAGAAATGTCTGTGAGGGGCAGAAGGACATGAGCTCTTGAAGCTCCACCCCCTGTGTGACGGGAGCAGCAGCTCATTTGTATTTAAAGGAACACACACAAAACGGTGCGTTTTTGCTCACCCTCAAAAAGTGACAATTTTAACATGCTATATAAAAATATCTGTGGGGTATTTTGAGCTAAAACTTCACATACACACTCTGGGGACATCAGAGACTTATTTTACATCTTCAGAAAAGGGCATTGTACCACCCCTTAAAAGGCTGTTGTGCATGATGGGTTCCAGAAAGGGTTCCTGTGTGTTTTTTTATTTTTATTTATTTATATATTCTGATTTGTAACCAGTAAGAGGCGAACAGTCCTGCACCGATCCCCACGTCTAGGCTTCCTCAACACAGATCACCGGTAAGCAAAACAGAGAACACAAACAGACCAGGAATGCACACGAGACATAAAACAATACACTGACAACACTGTAGACACAGCTGGGAATATAAAGGGTAGAGGAAACAAGCGACAGGTGGGGAAGATCAGCTTGTAAATGTGCTAATTACCACCATTACGAGCTGTAGAAATGACAGGACAAAAACAAACAACTGAGAGGGGCCGGTGACTAGGCTTGGGAATCGGTTCCAGGTTCCGGTTTGGAACCGGTTCCAAACGTTCCGATCCATCGGAATCGTACACGTCCACACGTGAACGATTCCACTAACGATTCCGAATGTTCCGTTCCATCCATTCCCGCATCGCGGCATGACGAGTATGCGACTGGATTTTTAAATCCCCCAAAAGCGCGATGGCTACGAGACGTAAACGATCGAGAGTGTGGCTTCATTTTAAATGCAGACCGGGGGAAGCAAATCTGGGCGACACAACCCCTCCCGTCATTTCAGCTCCAATGACGGCATCAAAACAATGAAAGCATGGCGAAGCGGCTCTCCACGGCTCTGCTTTCGTCGGCAAAAAAGTTAAGAAACTCGACGCTATAAGCCCTCAGTACCGAGCGGAACAGTTCGCACGTGACTTTTATGCAGTGTTTCCCACACATAGAGTAATTCGGAGCCACAAAATCAACTCCGGCCGCCACATATTGCGTTTCGTTCATTTTTTTTATGCAATTTAAAACAAGCAGCGTATTCTTTCCGTTGTATTTCCTTTCCCCGCTCTCCCTCCGTCTCTCTATCACTCAGGCGTCTCTCTCACATACACGCACACACACACACACACACACACACACCGCGTCTGTCTATGAGGCGCCGGACTGGACAAAAGCGAAGCGAACTCTGCGAGCGACACTGGGCGAGAGAGAGACAGAGTGTGACTTTTATTTAAACTTATATAAACTAATATAATTTATTTTACTGGACACTGTGTAAAGCTCATAACCATATTTTGTTGTTACTTGAAGAGTGCAGTGTCATGTGGCATCATGCAGTATTTGTCCTGAAAAGGCTACTCAGTAAATGTCTGTAATTTAAGGTCATTCCTATTTTTTTGTACACATTTTAATCATTAACTTTAAAAGCACACTCTTTTTATGACTAAAATAACAGTAAAGGGTAAAAAAAAATGAATTCCCAAAAATTAAAACGGAAAAAACGGAATTTGGGAAAAAATAAAACTGATTTCATAGGGCCCTAGATATTGCACAATTGGTTTTCATTCTCTAAACTTACTTTACTTACTTTCGCCTACTACCCCTCCTGGGGCATAGGCCGCCAACAAGGGATCTCCAGGCATCTCTGTCCTGGGCCATTTTTTCCAGCTGACTCCAGGTCTTTCCCATGCTCTTTGTGTCTGCCTCCAAGTCTCGGCGCCAGGTATTTCTCGGTCGACCTCTGTTTCGCTTTCCTTGCGGATTCCATTTTAAGGCTTGTCTGGTGGTGTTTGTCGCTGGCTTACGTAAGGTGTGTCCAATCCATCCCCAACGTCGCTTCTTGATTTCCTCTTCTGCGGGTAGCTGGTTTGTTTTTTGCCAGAGTTCGCTATTGCTGATGGTCACTGGCCAGTGGATGCGGAGTATCTTTCGCAGGCAGCTATTGATGAACACCTGTACTTTCTTGGTGATGGTTACCATGGTCCTCCATGTTTCTGCTCCATAGAGGAGAACTGCCTTGACATTTGAATTAAAAAGTTTTATTTTGGTCTTGACGGACAGTTCCTTGGAGCTCCAGATGTTCCGGAGTTGTATGAATGCTGCACGCGCCTTTCCGATACGAGCCTTAACATCCACGTCAGTGCCCCCCTGTTTGTTGATGACACTGCCTAGGTAGATAAAGGCCTCGACCTCTTCCAGGGCTTCTCCATCAAGTGTAACTGGGGTGTTGCTGTTCGCATTTATCTTGAGGATCTTGCTCTTTCCCTTGTGTATGCTGAGGCCTACTCTCACTGAGGCAGCTGCTACGTTATTCGTCTTCTCCTGCATCTGCTGTTGGGTGTGTGACAATAGGGCCAAGTCGTCGGCAAAGTCCAGGTCATCCAGCTGATTCCAGAGCGTCCACTGGATCCCGTGCTTTCTGTGGGCTGTTGAGGTCTTCATGATCCAGTCGATCGCTAGAAGGAAGAGAAACGGTGACAGCAAACAGCCTTGCCTGACGCCGGTCCGCACTTGGAATGCTTCTGTGAGCTGTCCTCCATGGATGACCTTGCAGGTCAGTCCCTCGTATGAGTTTCTGATGATGCTGACGATCTTTGCAGGCACACCATAATGCCGGAGGAGCTTCCAGAGGATTTCGCGGTCCACACTGTCGAAGGCTTTTTCGTAATCAACAAAGTTGATGCACAGGGGTGAGTTCCTTGCGAAAGCCGGCCTGCTGGTCACGAAGTTGAGCGTCGACGGGGTCCTTCATCCTGTTCAGCAGGACTCTGTTGAAGACTTTGCCTGGTGCTGATAACAGTGTGATTCCTCTGTAGTTCGTGCAGTTGCTAAGGTCACCTTTCTTTGGAAGCTTTACGAGGTATCCCTCTTTCCATTCTGCAGGCACTTGTTCATTCTCTAAAACCACTTTAAATTAGACATTCAAAGCCATCAACTCTCAAAGCCACCCTGTAAGTGTTCAGCAAATGGTACGGTAATCGATATGAGAATTGATAAGGAATCGCATCGATAAGCAGACTCGACAATGGCATCGATATCGATAATTTCTTAACGATGCCCATCCCTACCGGTGACACACCCTGACCCGTGACAGACCCGTGGGGGCCTAGAATGGTGAAGGTCCGCCGACGCCTTGTTCCTTTCGCCAGTCCGGGAAAGGGCTTCTCTGGCGAGCCTCCACGTACGAAGGCATCTCTGAATGAACGTCAGCACGGATGGAATAATGGCGTCGGTCTCTTGGGAGGGATATAACGGGGGCTGGTAGCCTAAACAGCACTGGAAGGGCGATAATTCTGTAGACGAGACCAGGAGTGAGTAATGTTCGTACTCGACCATGGTTAAATTTGGAACTCCAAGTCGACGGTTCTGCCGACGCCACACAGCGCAGGACTCTCTCCAAGTCCTGATTTGCTCGCTCAGCCTGACCGTTAGTCTGTGGATGGTAACCAGAAGATAAACTCGCAGTCGCCCACAACTGTTGACAGAATTCTGTCCAAAATCTAGACACAAATTGGGGACCCCTGTCAGAGACCACGTCCACCGGGAGGCCATGGATGCAAAAAACGTGGTCTAAGACAGTGGCCGCTGTCTCCCTCGCTGAAGGCAATTTGGGGAGGGGAATAAAATGAACCGCCTTCGAGAACCTGTCCACCAAAGTAATGACCACGGTATTGCCACTAGACGGGGGTAGACCTGTGACAAAGTCCATGGCTATGTGTGACCAGGGTCTCAAAGGGATAGACAGTGGCCGGAGTAGCCCTGCTGAGGGTCGATTCGAGCCCTTACCCACCGCACACATCGGACAAGCTGAAACAAACTCTCGAGTGTCCCGCGCCATCGAAGGCCACCAGAACTGTTGCTTGATTAACGAACATGTTCAAGTTGCTCCCAGGTGGCAAGCTAGACTGTATGAGTGACCCCACTGAAGTATGCTAGTTCGGACCGGCTCCGGCACAAACAACAGACTCGCTGGACACCCCGCAGGAATCGTGACGTCGCGTAACGCCTCACGGACCCTGGACTCCACCCCCCAAGTAACCGCCGCGACCACCCGGTTTGGGACGCACGATGGTTACTGGAGAAGTGGATCCAGCTTCTACTTCAAAAATCTGTGAGAGCGCACCGGGCTTACCGTTCTTACTACTGGGGCGATATGTGATGTTAAAATCAAATCGGCCGAAAAATAATGCCCAGCAGCCTGCCGAGAAATTAGTCTCTTAGCGTAATGGATGTATTCTTAGCGAAATGGATGTATTCTAAATTCTTATGGTCGGTCCAAACTATGAATTGAACCCCCACACCTTCCCACCAGTGACGCCACTCCTCCAGCGCCAACTTAACAGCCAGTAACTCCTTATTCCCGATGTCGTAATTCAGAAGGAGTTAGACGATGAGAAAAAAAACGCATGGGTGTATTCTGTCGTCCAAAGGGGGCCTGTGAGACAAAATTGCCCCCACTCCTATCTCTGATGCATCCACCTCCACAACGAATTGACGAGACGGGTCAGGGTTGGTGAGAATGGGATTTGAAACAAAGCGGCTCTTTAAGGCTTCGAACACTTCCTGAGCCTGCGTTGACCAACAGAATCGAATTCGTGTGAAGGTGAGATTCGCCAGCGGTAGGGCGACCTGACTAAAACCCCGAATGAAACGCGTGTAAAAATTGGCAAACCCCAGAAAATGCTGGACCGCCTTGCGATTCTCTGGGGTGGGCCAATCAGCAACCGCCTTTACCTTAGCCGGATCCATTCGGATGCCTTTGGGCGACAGAACAAAACCAGGAATGGAACCGACCGTGCGTGAAACTCACACTTCTCCACCGTGCCAAATAAACGATTCTCGAGCAGCCGCTGTAGCAATTGCCTGACGTGCTGGATATGGTCGTGCTCGTTCTGGGAGAAGATCAGGATGTCGTCGAGATACACAAATACAAACCGGTCGACCATGTCTCTGAGCACGTCATTTACGAGTGCCTGGAAGACCGGCGGGGAGTTTGAGAGTCCAAAAGGCATGACCAAATACTCAAAATGACCTGTGGGGGTTTTAAAAGCGGTCTTCCATTCATTCTCCTCCCTAATCCGAACCAGTTGATAAGCATTGCGTAAGTCCAACTTCGTAAAGATAGTCGCCCCCTGCAAGAGTTCGAACGCTGAAGAAATCAACGGCAAAGGGTGGCTATTCTATACCGTAATGTCATTCAGCCCTCGAAAATCTATACAAGGACGCATTGACCCATCCTTCTTCCCCACGAAGAAGAACCCCGCCCCAGCTGGAGAGGAAGAGGGACGATTTATACCGGCTAGCAGAGAATCGTTGATGTATCTTTCCATGGCCTCCCTCTCAGGACCGGAGAGCGAGTATAGGCGCCCCTTAGGCGGAGTATTGCCAGGAAATAATTAAATCGCACATTCGTACGGGCGGTGCGGAGGGAGAGATGAAGCTCGGGACTTACTGAACACCGCTCTTAAGCCATGGTAAACCTCCGGTACATCCGCTAGGTTCACCGCTTCCTCCTGTAGGGCAGAAACAGACATTAAAGGAGATGATGCAGACATTAAACAATGAGACAGACAGAAAGGAATCCATGCCAACACTGACTTAAGAATCCAGTCAATGTGCGGGTTGTGTTTAACCAGCCAGGTGTGCCCCCACACCACTGGAGCGGAAGGAGAGTGTATGAGGAGGAAATGAATCTCCTCGGTATGATTGACCGAAATAGTAAGGTTGACTAGCTTAGTGGACTGGGTAATCTCAGTGATAGGGGTACCACATAGGGTTCTGGCTGAAATCGGTTCGGCCAGGAGAGAACGTGTGTTGCCCAAGCGCTCAGCCAGTTTAATGTCCATAAAATCACCCTACGCTCCAGAATCAATAAGTGCCGACACTTGATGGTTAACCCCTCCAACTGTAGAAAAGCCGGAAGAATGGAATGACCACCAGATGACAGTTGTGTGTTGGTGACGCTCACGTCCTCTGTCCCTTAAACAGAGAACGTCGTTTCTTTATGGGTTACTCAGCCGCCATGTGATCCGCCTCTCTGCAGTAGAGACAAAAGTTATTTGTCAAGCGATGACAGTGCTCTATGACGGTTAGATGGGCTCTCCCGACCTGCATGGGTTCCTCCGACGAGAGTCCCAAGTGTTGTGAAGTAGCCCCTCTCGTGACTGGTGTGTTGTTGATGACGTCATGAGGAAAACCCGCCCTCTGAGTCTGGGCGCGGAGGGAGATCGGGTTATCGACCCGAATGGTGAGATCAATCAACCCGTCGAGTGATGTAGGCAGTCCCAAGGAATAAATCTTATCCTTGATGTGTTCCGCTAAGCCATGAAGAAAGTGGTCTCATTGTGCTTTGGGATTCCACCCACAGGAAGCTGCGAGTGTACGGAATGCGATTGAATACTCCGATACGGAGCAAGTCCCCTGCTGCAACAGCGACAACACTCGGGCCGCCTCGGTCCCCAACGCTGACTGAACAAAGACCTTGCGAAGCTCCTGAGAGAATTCCTCATAAGATCTGCAGCACTTGTTCTCATTGTCCCACATGGCTGTTCCCCACTCTCTCGCAAGCCCAGCCAGGTGCATGATCACAAATGCAACCCTGGACCTCTCCGTTAGAAAACAGGAAGGCTGGAGTGAAAAAGTCGATGAGCACCATGAGCGACACGAATTAGGCTGACCAGAGTAGGAAGCAGGTGGGTTGAGTCAAGGTTCGGATCGGCGAGGCACTACCACCTCGTTAGGTGGAACAGGTGCTGTAGGAACCACGGGAGAGCTGGTCTGCAGCTGTTCGAGCCGATGAGTAATCGCAGCTAGCTGCTGTGACATCTCTGTCATGGCCTGGCGAGAAGTCCCTAATTCCTCCTGCTGTCGTCCTAGCAGAACGCCCTGTTGAGTGATGGCCCGACGCAGTTCCGTCCCCACGGCTGAGTCCATCCTTGGTCAGTGGATTCTGTCGTGAGGCCTGGAGTATAGAGATGAGGAGGACTCAAATGCAGTGATGAGAAGGGAAAAGTTTATTAGAAAACTTTGTGAACAATATAAAGTTCAGTGACACAGTGAATAAATGTGAAGCCTCTCCGATAGGTGGTTCCTGTGAGAACAGCCCGCACACATAAGGATGTGTAGAGAAGAGGAGACCACCAACAGACAGAGAGAGCCCAGGAATATCCAGCAATAGACGAGAACTGGGTCCAGCTGGCAAACAGTCCCGCACCGATCCCCAAGTCTAGGCTTCCTGAACACAGATCACCGGTAAGCAAAACAGAGAACACAAACAGACCAGGAATGAACACACAACATAAAACAATACACTAACAACACTGGTAGACAAAGCTGGGAATATAAAGGGTAGAGGAAACGAGTGACAGGTGGGGAAGATCAGCTCGTGATTGTGCTAATTGCCACCATCATGAGCTGCAGAAATTACAGGACAAAAACAAACAACAGAGAGGGGCCGGTGACACCCCCTGACCCGTGACACTATGAACAATGAGACATCAATGTATGTATTTGATATAATTATTTAAAAAATATATTTTTGTGTCTACACTGGATGTGAGTAGACCCCGCATCTTCAAGCGAGTTCTGCTGATCTGCTCCGATCCGCCGCTGCGTGGCACGTAATTTCAAATGTTGAAGAGTCATCATATACAGTAGACATCGTATAGAGGTAAGGAAGACGGCTCATTAACCACTAAAAACAGTCGTTCGAATGCAATGTTTACCAGATGCAACGATCTTTCACAGACGTCTCCGCGGCGTACCTGTGCTATCTGGGTATATTCAAATGGGGTCTGTGCGTTCGGTCTTAAAGGGGCAGCAGTCTAATAAACCTGCTGATGTGTTTTAATGTTAATAAAACAAAGGACAAATAAATTACTCACTGCTCTTGACTAAATAGGCTACCTTTTGTAACTTTACAAAATTATCATTAGTTGATTTATACAGTAATGAATATGCAGTATTATTTCACATTTTATTACTTTTTTCAAATTTCTGTACCTGAACACTACTGTTAGATTTACCCGAAAAACTGTAAAAACATTGTTTATTTCATTTGAAGCTTTTCTGAGGTCTATTATTTATTTGTAATTTGATTATTTGTTCTAATTTTATTACTAACTGCTTGTCTTTAATAATGTTTTAAAATCACATTAATTAGGCTAGTAGTTTTTCTTGTGGTATCAAAATTGGAATAAATAATTGATATTTCACCTGTGTCTAAACATTTGTACCACTGACCCAATCCTGAGCACTGAGCACTTCTGGAGCAGCTCTAAATGTGTGCTGTGATCTTAAATGAAATATAAAATATGATATAGAATATATATGCAATAGAATGACCAGTGAAAGTAACAGAAGCTCATACAATGCATTTTAGCAGGCTTAATTAACCATGGAAATAACTGAAGGAAATAAATATTTGATTAACATGATTTATATTTTTTGGTTTCTCTACCCATTACATTAAAAATTACAAATGCAGTGAAAATAGAGGTATCGGTATCGGCGAGTACCAAAAATCAAAGTATCGGTATCATACTCGTTCTGGAAAAAGTGGTATCGGTGCTTCCCTAGTTTTATGATTCAAATAATATCATAAGTGACTGTGTTCATTTGATGTACTGCCCCTTTAAGAGTTAACTTGCAAAAAACGTGTTTTTGCCCTTCTGATTGGAGAGAGGGGGAAAACCCAGAACAAGTTTGTTTTTTCAAGCCAGAGGAGTGAACACGCAGCGCTGACTGTAGGCTATTATTGAGCGAGGGAGATGGGGAGTGGGTAGTGCGCAATTGGTGCGAACCGCCAAAAAAAATTAAGAAGAGAGAGGATGAGTGAGAAGGATAATTGCTGATCGTAGGAGAAAGTTACGTGGGTCTTGGGAGTTTAAGCCTATAATAGCATATAACGGCTGAATAAGTGTGTTATACTTAAATGTTAGGTGTAATACGTGTTGTGAAGGCTGGTTAATTTTGTTCTGTCCTGTCATCCTGGAGAGAAAAGCACTTCTACCGACTGCCGGGGGACTAGAGGTCCTGCCGCTTCCAAGGAGGAAATCTGCCTGAAAAACAGGTGATCTGTTGATTTATTTTGGAGACTGAAGAGGCCAGATGTTGTTTTAAAGGCCCCAACGTTCCCCTGGGTTGTGTATTATTGACTGGTGAATGTGTGTGTGTGTGTTGGCTCACGCTTGGATGTATAGCCTGACTGTTATTCTAATCTTTAACTTTCTACTTACGTGTAGTATGTGACGTTTTGGTGTTTTATAGGCTACTGTTGTTTGGCGTTGTTGAAACAAACTTTTTTTTTGCAAAAATTTGCTGAGACTATGAAGGACTGAACAGTAGTTTTAAAAAGGTATTTAAAAAAAAAAAGTAATATAGGCCTACACCACAGTCAATTTGATATTTCAAAGTCTTTATTGTTACAACCCATTTGTTTTATTACTTTTTGCTTCGTTTTGTTTAATCTATCTTATTGTTAACTTCTTTAAACTTACCTTTTGTGTTGATTGAGGTTTTTCTCCATTGGGTTTATTTCCATTCCGTATAAGACAATTATAGGAGGAGTATACATTTATTTAATATGGATTACAGTAGTCAACTAGGGAAATAGGAGGGACATTAATATAAAGACACAAACTTCCTGGTTAAACATTAAAGCACACTAGACCAGTCAAACAAACAATTATTCATTACATTTAATGAATAATCCAGCAACACCCCTCTCCCAACAAACTTTGTAATCATTCCCCTTCACTTTCCATTTTAGCCATACTGCATGATTGTGTGTATCTGTTTGTTTAGATTAGTTATGTGTTCGTAATTTAATCAAGGTCTCTTTTATTTTCAGATATAACAAACAAAGGAAATACACACATGAAATAGTCAAATCTAGTTCCTGTCCATACAAACAAACCACCCAACTCCCCAGTCCCCCCAGTGCATCCCCCAATATGCTACAACTCTGCCTCTTTTAGTCAACAATAAAACGAAATATGTTATAAAACACCACTCTGACTCTTTTCATTTAAAAAAATCTTAAACATAGCCTAATGGCCATGTGGTTCAGGCAACGCGTATATTGATTATCTTCACTGCATATATTTATAACAACATGAACATGATCTTTTTGTTTTTATTTTAAAAATATTAAATATTATTGATTTTTATTGACATTTAACAAACAGAGACAGGGTTGTGTCATTTTATTTTATTGTACATATAGTTAAGAGAATGTTAAAATAAATATAAAAATATATATATATTTTAAAGTATATAAAATAAAATTACACAACCCTGTCTCTTTTTGTTAAATGTCAGTTTTAATGATCAATAATATCTAGCCTAAAAGGTATAGAAGCTACAATGAGAAATAAAGCAAACAATTCAGTCAAACATAAGTAAGCTCTCTAATAGGCTACAAAGTTAAAGTTAAAGCTCCAGTCCGTAACTTTTTTAAGTTAAAAATAATCCAAAATAATTATATTAAAAAAAACGTATTCTGTCAGTGGTCAAAACTATCTGCTTGCCATAGCTAGATTCAAAACGGTTAGCTTGTAATAATGATTTTAATTCCAGTGGTACTGGTGGGTTTCCGCGGGAAATTCGAGCATGTTTTTGCGTCATTACGTCACACCCGTACACATAAAGAAGGAGTTTCGGCTAGCCGGCTATACTGCGCGTGACGAGATGTTTAGATGTATAGGCTTTTCTCGCAATTAAACTTATGGCATCTAGAAAGATCCAAACAACAATCATCAGTGTCAACTGGAGATTCAGCAGTTATAAAACCCAAAAGACTTTGTACTTCGGATTTAAGGTGGCTATAGAAAGAGAAAGAAACCGTCTCATGCGAACACAAGGATTAAACATCGGCGGGGCTTTTGAAAAGTGTGTGAACTCCGTGTTTTGAAGGGGTTCAAAACGGAAGAAGAGACGGCTTTTTTTCTGCTGAACAAGTAAGACATTTCAATAGTTCAATCGTGTAACTGTACGTTTTCTTAATTCACACAGTTATGGAGTTTCCTTTGTTGTGCCTTTCTCGTTTTGCTATTATGGAGAATATGAATTCTGAACTACACAGGTAACCATAAAACACATTAAATTTAACATTAGTCACGCAATGCTGATGTTGTTAACATGAACAATTTGAGAACAAAGTAGGCTATAATTTGCACGGTTGCTGTAAATCGCGTTGATTAAATCTAACGAAGCTTATCATGTCGAATGCTTTTTCCCCCTTAGTTGGTCAGAACAAAAATGGATGTTACTTACTTGTTCAGAAGACATTTTCTAATGAAAATTCTTATGTTGGTCAAACTTTCAAAAAGTGAATCTGTGATTCTGTATGACAGTATCCACACAGCGCGGTGACTGACAGCAGCACTCGCCTCAAAGCACTGTGTTCATCCGCGCTGTTTCATGCCGATTTACAACCCACGTAAAGATTAGGGGTGGGAATCTTTGGTCACCTCGCGATCAGATCCGATTCCGATTCTGGGAGTCACGATCCGATTCTAGAACGATTCTTTATCTACCCCCCCCCCCCCCCCCCCCCCCCCCCCCCCTTATTAATTCATTAGTTTACATAAGTAATTAAGTACTTTTTAAAAAATAATTACAAATTAATTTGTTTTTATTAAAACAATTGTATGTTAAGAATTTTAAACTAATATAACTAATATAACAAATAATAAAGAGGAGCATAGAAAAATATAACAAACAACAAACAAAAAGTGCTTTCAGCCTATAGATTAGGCTATCTGAACGTTTTCCATTCAAGAACTGAGTGATTTTTCTTCATCTTTACTGTTGTTTTTTACTATGACATCATAAACTGCGGGAGATCTATTAAGCTGCATTCACGCACGCATCTCTTTTGAAATAAAAGAAGTAATGCGGTGTGTCCTGTCCGTTTAATCTTTAATCCCTCAAGACATAACTGGCTGTGTTTACGTTAATTTTGCACAAGTACATTAAACCACTACACGGAGTCGCACAGCCGCATGCGCGAGCAGTCTCACAAACAAAGCGCGCGTCAGCATTTGAAATTGAAAGCAGCCTTCTGTTAGTGAGGTTCATATTTTAAATATATAAGTCCACTGCATTCCAAACCACATAAATGATGACTTCGTAGAGCATTTGTAAGGAAAATACCGACGGGCTAGACAGCACACTTCAAGTGTAACATCAAAGAAAGCGCGCGTCTCTCACAGCGTATCCTGTGCAATGAAGCCTGTGAATGTCCTTGTAATTCGCTTCAACCTTTCCGAACTTTATGAAAGATTATTTTACGGAAGGTTTGAGTGGTGTATGTGTGTGAGGAATTGGAGACTGCTAGTGTTGCGGAGCGGGCGTGTTACGGATAGGCCTACGTGGTGTAATTTTTTTTGCAATCAAAAAGCATGTCTAATTAATTGAAATAATGTATTATGAATCATTAAACAATACTTTTTTTTTAAATATATGAAAAAAAATGTCACACTAATTCTGTGTTGTGTTTTTTTCTGGTAATAAAATGAAGACATAAAACACAAATTGTATCATTTATCATCAATTTTAATCATATGAAATTAAATAAACTTTTTGTCAAATAACTTGCTGCACAATGAGCTTCACTGTTAAAATTAAAACATGGATTATTCCTTAAAAATGTCAGTTTTGATGATAATTTATTTGGATTAGTGTTAGTGTATTATTACATTGGGACATATCTAAATTCTAATGTACAACAGTAATATATTTCTGTCAAGTTAAACCGAACTTTTATTTTGACGGGTTGCCGTTAAGTACCTTTTGAGTTTCTGTGTGTTTATGTCATGATGATCAGGGACGTGCACAGGAATTTTGTGGGGCAGTTGCTCTGACCTGAAAAAAGGGCACTACCCCCAAAACTCAAGGGCTATATGAAGGAATATATTCAGTTGAATTTTGCCCATACAAATTGCCTTATCTGATCATGTTTATATCCAAACGCAATGCCTCATATTATGGTCTTATTATTATTTATAAAGATTGCAAACGTCAAAGATGACAGGTTTATGATATACAACTTTGTAAACAGTATACAAAATGTATTAACAATATGTTAAATGTCACCAAAATACACATGAGAAAAAGAGTTCCTCATATTATTGTTTATTGTTTTTTAATTATTATTATTATTATTCTAAAAAAATAAAAATAAATCTGGATTGAATTGACAGATGGGGAAAAACTCGCTTCTAAAAAAAAAAAAAAAACGCTTAGATTTCGGAAAAAATACAATCCTTTTTTAACCTTTTGGCTTCCCGTACATTCAATTGTGCTTTTTGCTCATCTGGGCAATTCCGGTAAGGAACAGAATCGACTGCTACACCCAGTGCCGATCCTGACCTCCCTGGGGCCCTAAGCAAAATTCTGCTAAAGGGGCCTCTACCTGACCTGTGATGTCGTGAGCTATGTAAACCATTTGCCATTGCCACAGTCACACCTGACACTTCAGCGCTCCCATACAATCCTCCCTCCTTTAAACAAAACAGTCAAAGAATAAGTACAACAATATAGAACAGAATGAGGTTCAAACACACAATATTTATTGAATAGAGTATTTTCTATAGAATGTTAAGATAATAAGTGAATATTATTAAGTAAGTGAATATTAACGTAAACATAAATAAGAAGAAAATGATAAATTATAACCCTGAGCTTTGGCTTTTCGGATTAACTTTGGTTCTTTCTACAGCCTGGGCATTTTCGGCATCAGTATGATTTTTTAATTTTTTATTATGCATATGTTAAAGCAATTCTTGATTTATGGTTATTATTTACTGAGGGATGTGCATCCATTTTGACCAGTATGTCCAGCTAATCAACATTTTTAATTCGATATAGCCTATAAATCAATAGTCAATCAATGTCAAATTGTCAATACATTGCTTTCTATCTTGCATAATTAGTGCAGTTGTTAAGTATGGCAAGCCGTTTTAGCTTTAATTGTACCCAGCCTTACTCGTCATAATTACATTTTTACTAGTAATAATTCAATTAGAGAGCTCTACAATTCAATTATTACTAGTAACAATTACAATTAGAGAGCTCTACAATTCAATTATTACTAGTAACAATTGCAATTAGAGAGCTCTACAAATGAATTTTTACTAGTCATATGTCTCCATTGACTTCCATTCATTTAATTAGAGAGCTCTATAATTGAATTGTTACTAGTAAGAATTACAATTAGAGAGCTCTCTAATTCAATTATTACTAGTAAGAATTACAATTAGAGAGCTCTCTAATTCAATTCTTACTAGTAAGAATGCAATTACAGAGCTCTCTAATTGAAATTTTACTAGTAAAAAAACGAATTAAAGATATGTATAATTGGAGAGCTCTGTAATTGAATTAGAGAGCTCTGCAATTGCATTCTTACTAGTAACAACTGAATTAGAGAGCTCTCTAATTATAATTGTTACTAGTAATAATTGGATTAGAGAGCTCTACAATTGCATTATTACTAGTAACAATTGAAATAGAGAGCTCTCTAATTGAATTAAAGAGCTCTGCAATTGAGTTGTTACTAGTAAGAATTGAATTAGAGAGCTCTATAATTCAATTACAGAGCTCTTTAATTGTAATTGTTACTAGTAACAATTCAATTAGAGAGCTCTACAATTAAATTGTTACTAGTAAGAATTGAATTAGAGAGCTCTCTAATTGTAATTGTTACTAGTCATAATTGGATTAGAGAGCTCTACAATTAAATTCTTACTAGTAACAATTCAATTATAGAGCTCTCTAATTAAAAATGAATGGAAGTCAATGGAGACATATGACTAGTAAAAATTCATTTGTAGAGCTCTCTAATTGCAATTGTTACTAGTAAGAATCGAATTAGAGAGCTCTCTAATTGTAATTGCTACTAGTACGAATTGAATTGTAAAGTTCTCTAATTAAATTCTTACTAGTAAAAATGAAATTACAACAAGTAAGGCTGGGTACAATTTAAGCTAAAACGGCTTGCCATAGTTTAGAGTTTTTAACTACACTGAGACTAGATAACCAGTGTCTTGTTTTAAAAGTATAATGTGTACTTTGATTGGGAGTGCCATCATTCACGTGCATGTATTGTACAGTATGTCTGGTCTCCACATATTTCTGCTTGAAAAATGCGAGTTTCATTTCGTGCACACGCGACGCGGTTATGTTTTCCGAGCTGCAGTAAACAAACACCGTTGCACTTTGTCGTTTATCAAAATCAAACGTAATAAATAATTGTATTTTACTCTCACTTTTGTCAGCCACAAAGTGATGCAAGAGATGCACTGCCTGCCCAGCTAGGTTAGCAAGACCGAAAAACATCAAACTTTGCTGACATCAAACTTAGAGAGGAGAGAACACAAGTTTACCTGATTGTTGTTCCCGCAATTCACTCTCATGGTTTTTTTCTTCTTTCTCTTTTCGTGACCAGAAGGATAGTTTCGCTTCATTTTGTCGTGGATGTTGTAGCTACACATTTGACGGCGCGCTATGACTATGACACGAGATGGAGGCGTGGCCTTAAGTAATTTGGGGGCCGCCCCCCCAAAACAATGGTAGGGGAAACACTGCACTAGACTAGATACATCAGAGCCAGCGGCAAACGTCAGAAGCACTAGCCGCCGAGGAAAAGCTGTTCCAGTCGGGTTTAATGAGCGCTGAGCACCCGGTGAACGCCTGGATCTCACAACTCCGAAAACGTCAGATACATTTTTCAAATAGGTGCTATCTTTATAAATAAACCACAGATTTGAGCTTTAAACAACTACATTCTCGCCTGAAACACTCTTAAAATTACATTTCATGACACAATAACAGTAGTATTTTGATATTACGCGGGTTTTCTCCTCTGCTATTGACGCTTGCTGGTTGGTGCGAGATGCATTCTGGGATACCTGGCTGTCTCAAGTCCGCAAAAGTCACCTCTCGATGCATCCTCGGTAAACGGGGCGGATCAAGAACACATCCGGGATTTGAACTGGACTTGGCTAGATGTGAACTTTGAATTGGAACAGTACTTGGGCAGTGACTGATGACGTTTCACAAGTCCACAAGAACACAAGTACAGACAAGAACGCATATTGAGAAACGGCCCACGTCTCATTGACTGGTCTGGGAACCACATGTTCATTTTTTCGTATTTGAGGCGTGGTTTACGAATGCCCAGAGCCGCTTATTGGGTGCTACGAATGTCTATCAAATGCGCCTGTACGTAGCTCATATCCAATCGTTTCAATTATACCAGATGACGTATGTAGAGCGACAGAAATTAGACGAGGAAGAAGACGATGGGTCCGAGATTTATTTGCGTTCTAAACTACTTAGAACAAAATCCAAGGCTGCATCGAAAGGTAACTTCGCGTCTGCTGCCATGTTTGATCCATAGGTATAAACAAACTGCTTCGGTGTGTCGCATAGACGTCGTCATCGTCTTGCTGCTCCCTCCCCGTTCTGTGATTGGTCCCCTCGCTGAGGCGAAAATTTGGTCCATGGTATCCAGACTGCCTAGCAGTGTGAATAAAATCGCGCTGCTTAAAGGCAGTATGGGGAAACCCAGGCTACTCCAATAGATGAATTTTGACAAAATGTGATTGTAAATGTTAAAATAATGATTTTATAAAGTCTAAATATGAATTATATAACAATATTAGGGAGTAGTATTATGAAATGACTGCAGGGGGCAGTAAAATACCACTATTCATGTCATTTTCACCTTTTTTAACTGTTATACATTATATAGCTGAGGAATTTAAAGAAAGTCTTTCCAGGAGGGATTGGTCAGATGTTTTAGGAAGCAATGATGTTGATGGGGCTTGGTCTTTGTTTAAACAGCACTTTTTAGCCGCTCTGGATAATGTTGCACCAATGAAGGAGACCAGAATTAAACAGAGAAGTGCAATTTGGATGACTTCTGACATTCTGGATCTCATTAGACAACGTGATAAATGGTTCAGAAAGTTTAAGAGGTCAACTTTGTCTTGTGATTACGATAAATATATATATTTTCGTAATCAGACTAGTTACAAGGTACAGAAAACAAAGTCCGAATTTTATGCCAATGCTATTACGGCAAACTCACATCAGCCCAAAAAGCTATGGAAAGTTCTTAGTGATATGGCCGTTAAAGGAAAATCTAAATCTAAGTCTGGTAATATTGGGTTAGTTATTGAGGATAAAATGATTTTTGACAAACAGCAGGTTGCTTGTGTTTTTAATACCTTTTTTACAACAGTTGCTGCCAGTCTGGTTGATAAGTTGGCGAGTGTGTCAGGTAGATATGGCCCATCGTTTGTAAATTCTTTTTATAAAAATAAACATGTTACTCCTGATGCTTTTGAGATTGGCCCTGTCTCAGAGGAGAGGGTGAGATTGTGTCTATTAACATTGTCAACTAACAAAGCAACTGGACAGGACCTTATTCCGTCCAGATTTTTGAGTGATAGTGCAAATGTAATTTCTAGGGTACTCACCCATATAATAAATTTGTCTTTAAGTCAGGGTATCTTTCCAAGCGATATGAAAAGGGCTAGGGTAGTCCCCCTTTTTAAGAAAAATAGTAGGTCAGATGTTGGTAATTATAGGCCTGTATCAATTCTGACAGCCATATCGAAGGTGTTTGAGCGTTTGGTGTATGAGCAGGTTGAAGAGTATCTTGTCAAACAAAATCTACTGTATGAACTTCAGTCGGGATTTAGAGCAGCATACTCTACTGAAACCTGTCTTATTCATTTATATGATTATATTCGACAAAACTTCGATGAAGGAAAGTATGTGGGCATGATTCTTCTTGATTTGCAAAAAGCCTTTGATACTGTAAACCATGCAATATTACTATCAAAGCTACAAAGTATAGGCTTCAGAAATACTGCGGTGAAATGGTTCACCTCTTACCTCACTGGACGAACTCAAGTATGTGATGTTGATGGGACCATATCGGATCCTCAGGATATTACTTGTGGGGTGCTCCAAGGTTCAACCCTTGGGCCCCTTTTATTTTTAGTTTATATCAATGATATGCCAGCTGCAGTGAAATGTAAGTTGCTTTTATATGCTGATGACTCTGCATTGTTGGTCTCTGGGGATGATATCAGTGAGATTGAGAAGACTCTAGGTAATGAATTAAATAGTTTTAGCAAGTGGCTTATAGACAACAGACTTTCAATACATCTGGGAAAAACTGAGTCCATTTTATTTGGAACAAAAAGTAAGTTGTCTAGAAAAAATTCACTTACGGTCACATGCAATGGCACTGAAATAGTGTCTCAGAAAAGTGTTACATACCTGGGGTTAACATTAGAGCAGTCATTAAACTGTAAATCCATTGCTGACAAAATATTATCCAAATGTGCAGGTAAACTGAAATTCTTGTATCGCAGTACAAGGCATTTAGATTTTTCTATCAAGAAATTACTGGTCGTATCATTGATTCAATGTCATTTCGATTATGCATGCTCTGCTTGGTACTGTGGATTATCAGTTAAACTTAAAAACAGTCTACTAGTGATGCAAAATAATGTTATCCGCTACCTGTTAAAAGCACCCCCCCCGGACCCATATTGGTAGAGATGCTTTTAAAAGGGTGGGACTGCTGCCAGTACATGTTAGAGTGGAGCAGTTAAAGCTGAATCATATGTATAATGTCATTAATGGCTCTGCTCCCAAATATTTATACTCCCATATAAAAATGGTTAATACACAGCATAATCACAACACTAGGGCCAGTGTTCGTTCTTGTAAAGTGCCCAGAGTCAATAAAAGAAGTTCTTTTTTTTATACAGGTATAATATTATGGAATAACTTACCACTTTCCCTCAAAAATGTAAATACTAGAGGGGCTTTTAGACATCAGGTTAAGGCTTTTTTATGGAATAGAGTAGCCAATCTTTTTAATTAGAGTAGACTGATTATTTTATGTGATTTAGGAATTTATGATTTTAGAATGTTTTTTGAATTTTGGATGATTTGTGCTAAATGTTTTTGTCTTTGACTTGTAATAGGTATTTGTTTTGTGTTAAGTGTTTTAACACCAAGGACCATGTTGGAAATAAGTGTTTACACTTTAACATGTTTATCCTTTGGATTATGTTGTCTGTTAAATCCGAAATAAATCAAATCAAATCAAATCAAATCAAAAAATAGAGGCAAATTTTGTCCGATCTGTCTGAAATTTTTCATGCTTGTTTAGAGTGATATGTCACACGTTCTGACCTTTTTTAAGGAAGATCTGAGCATTCATTGAAGAGATATAGGCTTTCGGGGACACTTGGTCAAGGCTACATATTGAAGTGACCCTATTATAGCCATCCAAATGAAGAAGTTATACCTTTTCTGATAATTATTGATAGAGTCCAGAGAATTGTACTGCACTGTTTTGATCATTATGATATGAACATTATATGATAATAGATGGAAAACACCATTTACGGCCAATACAGGCAATTTACCATAGGAAATATATGGTTTTAAAGCTTTTTAACAGTTATAGCGCCACCTATGGTCCGATCTCCATAAAATTTTGCATGCTTGTTAATGATGTTAAGTCACATATGCTCACCAATTTTTGTGAAGTTCTGAGTTTTCCTTTAGGATTTATAGGCTTTCAACTGTATTTTGTCACGCCCCTTTTCTAAATGACACTGTTACAGCCACCCAAATGCAAAATTTCAATAATTTTTTCAATTATTCCAAAGAATTGCCCTAGACTGTTTTGGTTCCGATCGGGCGAAAAACTAGGGACTTGTTCGCAAAAGTAGGTTTTGAACAAAATTCGACATAGCAGAAAATTTGTCCTGCCTAAATCGAAATTGTCCGTCTTGAGCCAAGGATCACAGTGGTGTAAAGACCTTGATTCTAAGTCAAACGGTTTAGGAGTTATGCGCAATTTAGTACTTTTGGTTGCTGTAGCGCCACCTATGGGCCAATCGGGTTCATACTCTGATAGGTTCTCCCCAAATTGAGGCCTACCATCTGGCCGAGTTTCAAGTCTCTAGACCTTACGGTTTGGGCTGCACGATGCGTTTTTTTTTTTTTTATTACAATAGGTTTTCAGCACTTCGTGCTTGAACACCTAATAAAAAAGTATAAAAAAGTCTGGCAGAGTAGTATCAGATCGTAGATAGGTCCAGTAGTTACCCACCCCCTATCACCCACACAACCCTCAGAAAAAAATCCACACATTAAGTGTTTGTGGTTGGGAACTATAAAGCTAAGTACTCGGGCTCCCGTCGAGCCTCCAACAAAAAGAAAATAAGGATTAGTAAAGTGTAAACTAATACAATTCTACGTACAATGCACAGTAAACTTAAGTTATAATTCTTGGGAGAGAATATATTAATCATGCTGAGTATCAAGACTATACAGCATTGACTTCCTTAAGTAACATTGTATCAAGTGTAATGACTCTTACAAATAGCCAACTATTGCTGACCCAATTAACCCATAATAATAATCAGGAACCGAAACGGCGTTTCTTTCATTTTAACTCGGGATATCCTTTAAGCAAAAACAGCAAACCAATACTTTAGTAGTGTGACGAATCAGACATGTTGTGCAGATCCATTTGCAACAATTTAATAAGCAGTCTCAAGCAAACATAAAGGGTTTCAGTAGAAAGATAACACAAGGCAGATATGCTTGTAAGGACCGGACAGGAGCCCGGGGCTGTGGCCAAAACTCAGGGTCAGAGACAGGCTTGGTTCGGAACGGGCAGCAGACAACAGGAAAACCGGAGACGGGCATGGTTCAGGGCTGGCGGCGAGAATCAGAGTCCATGTACAGGCAATGGTCACTTGGAAGGCTGCAGACAGTCAGAGAGGTTAGTAACAGGCTAGGCTCAGTAACACAGACAATCAGGAAAACTACAGAGCGCTCGGACATGAAACACGGGGTGAGACAATACTTTGCACAGGGCGCCGAGTTAACGAGGCAGATATAGCTTAGGGACCAGAGTTCATACAGAACAGGTGTAATGCAATCAGAGCGTAACAATCCCTACTAAGCTGAAGTATGAGACACTTAGTATTCGGGAGAGAGCACGGGACTGAGAGTGCAGGGAATCACCAGGGCTAGGCGCCATAACAAGTAGTAACACAAGGCTGAACATGAAATATGTCAGCCTATTAGGGCTGTCACTTTTGTGGAAAAATCCTGATCGATTTTTGAGACATAAGTGTTCATTGAATCGATTGTAAAATCGATTTTCCATGTCTAAAGACGTTTCCATTTTCAACACCAAATACAGGCAAATCCTAACAGGCATTAAGGACGAGCGTAAAGAGGGCGCTTGAGACCAAGGGGGTAATCCATCGACCGGAAGTTGAAGCCGGCCGGGTGCCGCCATGTTGTAGCAGAACTTCACTTGCGTTAGCATTTCCATTGACTCCCATTCATTTTGGCGTCACTTTGACAGCGAATAACTTTACATCTGAGGCGTTTAAAGACTCCATTTGTCCATTATTTATTTCTAAAGAAACACGACAATGTATAAAGGGCTCCATTACCTTCTATGTTACATTATGGCCCCGTAGAAACCGATTTAGTAAAAATAGGCTAACGATTGCGTCATAACCACTCGACTCTGTCGCGCTGTACAGAAATTACCGTACAGACAGGAGGAGAAGCTCGCAGGCAATCGGGGGGACGTCCCGTCAAGGGAGAAGCCCGTAGATAATGAGTCCATAAAAGCAACGGAATACTTACTCCTGCTCACTCACGCCAAAGAACTCTTTGCTCAAGTTCCCCGTCTCTGCAAGATTAACGTTGGCAATTTTCACGCACAGCTACTAGAAGATTAACGTCTGTCAGACAGGTTGCTCACGTCATCAAGCTTAGTTTGAGTCGGTTTGAGTCTGCGCGTCAGGAACGGAAGTGCTCAAAAATCGCTAAAAATGGGCTTCAACTGTCTCAACTGAGTTCCAATGAGATGGCTCTGTCCACTTCTTATACTGTCTATGCTTGAGACGCGCACAAGTCGCAATATTTCTGATGATTTATTGGCGTGAAGTTTCGTGCACAATGATAAACAGGAGTGCAAACTTCAGGGATTGAAATTAGCACCCTCCGACCCGCCAAACGCGGGTAAAAATGAACTTTTGCGGGAAATGCTGTCAAATCACGAGCCAGTCTGGCGTGTTTCTGTGTTTACTCACTTTGCTGGGGAAGTTCGTGCAAGACAAATCTGCGCGGATTTAGCGCAAATACGCAACTCGTGAGTCCTCATGATATATTAAATACAGCGTATTGCACAGAATCTGCGCATTTCTGGCTTACTTGAACACACACTCACACACACACACACACACGTCACTAAGCAACAAATAACGGCGCGCTTGTTCACTTGCATTGAAGTAATAGCGAATTTGGTTAAAAGAAAAGACATTGTTATTTTCCAGCATCCTACATGTTCTGATACTGTATTGATCTGTCCACCTAAAACACATTTTTGGTAAAAAAAAAAAAAAAAAAGGCCATTAAAATCGATTCCCTATTTTCGTTTTCGAAACTTGTGTTGGTTGGTCCGATCGATTGTGCAATCGATTTTCGAACGTAAAGTGACAGCCCTACAGCCTATATGCACACAGTTTAAGCTGGTCATCCTGACCAATAAGAAAGTGGAACAGTATATAGAAAATGTAAACATTGTGCTATGAATTTGTACCTGATGTCAACTGGCACACTGATATACATGTTCACCATACCCGTAGGTCGACAGAGGTATTATGTTCAGTTGAGATGATCAGTCTCATGTACATTCAGCGGCCTCCGTGGATGTGAGAATATTGTTCTTGACATAGGTCATAGCTTTGCCCGGGTCAGTGAACTCCCTGTCGTCCCCTCTGTACGTGACCCGAAAACGCGCTGGAATCAGAATCCCATACCGGACTCCCTGTCGGTCGCGAAGCAGCATCCTCACCTCTGTGAATGCAGCCCGAGCTTTAGCCACATTTGCCGTGTAGTCCGGGAAGATGGTAATTGGTTCCCCGTTGAAACTGAGTGGACCCCGAGTGTGAGCGCGTCGCAGTATCTGGACACAATCTTGGTAATAATGAAGCTTAGCAACGATGGCGCGAGGTTTTCCGCCCGGCTTCTTTGGTCCTAGGCTCCGGTGCGAGCGGTCGATCAACGGCTCTTTATCCAACCCTAGCACCTCAGTTAGCAACTTTGATACAGAGGTTGTAGTGCTGGAGTCTGGAGTTTCGGGTACTCCAATGATTCTTATGTTACATCTCCTCATCCGCCCTTCCATATCCTCACACTTCGTTTTCAGTTCTGCCATTTCTGCCTTCATCTCACTCACAGTAGCCACTTCATCTGACCATGCTGATAGTCCCCCCTCTACCTCTTTGATGTTAACTTTCACCTGGTCGATCTCGGACTTCAGCGCCGCGATGTTGTTTATTATCTCCGTTTTCTCCGCCTTCAGCTCGTTCTTGAGCATTTCAAAGTCATCAGCGAGGGCATTTTTCAGCTCTGACTTTATCACCGTTGAGATGTCTTTTTTCAAAGAAAGAAGGATTTCTGATTTCAAGCCTTCAACGTCCATCTCTCCCGAAGCAGGTGAGGCCGGGGTCACTTTAGCTGGGCTCTTGGCAGTACTCTGGTCCGAGGAGGTATTGGGCCTTGTTTTGGAGGATCCAGTAGACTTAAATTTCTTCAGCCTCGTGTCCATCAGGGCACCGCCGTGGATTTGTTCCACTATACGATGGAGTTTAGTAATAGTTTACTGTTGTATGAGAAGTATTACACTTTACGTTTTTCGGTTGAAATAGAGGCTTAACCGGAGCACATGTTTACTCCATTGCGGCCAAGCCACGCCCCCCCATGTGTTCGTAATTTTGTCAAAACTTTGGTGCACATTCTAGTGAGTCTGATTCTGGTCCCTGCTTGTAAATCAACGTCCCTTTAAAGGGGACCTATTATGCCCCTTTTCACAAGATGTAAAATAAGTCTCTGATGTCCCCAGAGTGTGTATGAGAAGTTTTAGCTCAAAATACCCCACAGAGAATTTTTTACAGCATGTTTAAATCGTCACTTTTTGGGGCTGAGAAAAACGCACCGTTTTAGTGTGTCTCCTTTAAATGCTAATGAGCTGCTGGTTCACGGCACAGGGGGCGGAGCCTAACCAGCTCGCTCTCAGTGGAAAGATGATAATATCAAAACAGAAACTCACAGTAACGGTGTTCATTTCGACTCGGACAATAATGCCTACAGAGTCAGAGAATATATGATGTATGGAGTTGGAACAGGTATAGTTTAGTTTAATTACGGTTATAACCTATGTGTCATTGATTGTAGCCACTATTAATACAAGCCTGCTGTAGGACCATGTCTGAATGATGACACAAAATATACTGATGAGTTTAATAAAGTTTATTGTATGTCATATAAAAGAATAAGCGTCAATTTGACTCCAGAAAATCACTGTAAGAGCTGAGTAAACACCGTATAAGAAGTGAATAGGTACATTCATTTCGGTAGAGTTGTGGGAGCATTTTTCAAAGACAAAATGAACCCACCTCGTCTTCAGCGGGTGGCTCAGATTTCAGGAGTAAATAGAGAGAGCTATGTGAATGAATACATCCAGCCACAACACCTTCAATGCTTGGGAGACATTCTCATAAGTGCAGCAATGGCGGATGTGTACAACTTGCTGTGAACTCGATCAGGGCGGGTCTAAGTCCCTGTCCCAAATGGCACACTCCGGACTTGTGGACTTCCTCAGAGTCCACACTTCGGTGACGTCATGTAGTGCAGACCTATAGGGCCCTTAGCGCGAGTCCGCGAGGATGACCTGGTCATTCTTTGTCCATATAGTGCTGGACTTCAACAGCTACTAAGGGTATGTTCCCAATACGGCTTGGACTTTGATATTACGTTCAACTCTAAGAAGAGTAATATAATGATTGCTAGAAGCAGGGAGGACAGTAAACTCTCATTTCCTGCTTTTTATCTGTCTGGTACTCTACTTAGAGTGTGTAATGAGGTCAAGTACTTAGGACACTATATAATTGATGACCTGTCTGATGATAGGGACATTCATAGACAGTATTGTATGTTGTATGCACAAGCTAATATGCTGAATCGCAAATTTAGTATGTGCTCACTTTTTGTGAAGACTACACTTTTTAAAGCTTTTTGTACTCCGATATACACTGCCCACTTGTGGCGGCGCTATAAAAAAAAGCAGTATCCAGAAACTCAAGGTGGCATATAATGATGGTTTGAGGCTGCTGCTTAAATTGCCACAAGGGGGCAGTGCGAGCCAAATGTGTGTAAGTGTCAATGTATTCACGTGTCCTGCTGTACTCAGGAATCTCATGTACAGATGTATGTGTAGACTAGTAGAGTCACATAACAGCATCATCGCAACACTAGTGAACCCTGCATTGAGTGCAGTTAGGTTCACTTCGGGTTTGTGGAATCACTGGCGCTTTAGTCTATATGCCAATATTTAAACACTTTTTTTGTGTATTGTGGAATTTTGACTGTGTAGTCATTTTTTACAATTTTTTATCTTTTTTTCCTATTTTGTATACTTTATCTTGTATAGTGCTATGGACCATTTTATATGTATGTCCTGAATAAAGAAATGATGATGATGATGATGATAGCATGGGTGTGTAAAGTCCAAGCATTTTCAGGAAAAAGAAAATTCTCTCCGGGTCAAAATGACCCGAACAAAACATGGATAAACATGGAGAAAGTGTCACTAAAAACTATGCTTTTTCATCTGCCTCAGTAAAGGTGACTTTATTAACACAGTGTTAATGCATAACCTCATAAAAACAATTTTCCTTGTACTGTTTAATGTTTTCAGAAAAGCATCTGTAATAATGGATACAGAGGAGAACCCTCCAGCTAAAAAGCGTCGCTATGAGAGGAGAGAAGAGGGTGCTGCACCATGTCCCAGCAGCGTGTCTATAAAGAGTACAAATTCAATGATTCAACCCATACATTTCGGAAGTGGACCTGAGACCTCTGAACACATGTGAGATTCTTTTTCCAGTATTTGAGACAAGAACCTGAAACATCAGATAGTGCTAAGAAACAAAACGATTGCTTTGTCTTCTCTCTGTATCTCTAGGAGAAATAGAGGAGGCCCAACACACACACACACACACACACACACACACACACACACACACACACACACACACACACACACACACACACACACACACAAACAAACACACACATATGCAATAATTCTTCTGTTAAACCTTAGCAGTCTAAATCATCATTTACAGTCATATTTGGTTTTTAGGCGTTGTTTTGTTTTGGTAAAAAAGTTGTAAAATTGTATATTACATTACAGAGAAAAGTTTAGTAAGCAACATTTGTGCAATTTTTGGCTTTTATCAATAAATTAAGCTCAAACAACAGTATAATGACATAATGTTGATAACCTCAAAAATCTAGTTCAACTGGTCCCTCAGCTGAATTTTATTTTTGTGGTTATCAACATTATGCCACTAGTACTGTTGTTTGAGCTTAACTTATTGAGCTGAACCCATAATATTACTTAAATGACAATTTGGGGATTATACATACAATTGAGTGGATGTGTGTCTATTACTAACATGCAATATTAGGTATAAATATTTATACAACAGAATATTTTCAGTGTTTCCCCTAGGATTTTTTTCAGGGGGGGGGGACTGCTAGTGTTGCGGAGCGGGCGTGTTACGGATACGTGGTGTAATTTTTTTAGCAATCAAAAAGCATGTCTAATTAATTGAAATAGTGTATTATGAATCATTAAACGTATACAACATTTAAAAAAAAAAATGAAAAAAAAAATCACATTAATTCTGTGTTGTGTTTTTTCTGGTAATAAAATGAAGACATAAAACACAACTTTTATCATTTATCATCAATTTTAATCATATGAAATTAAATAAACTTTTTGTCAAATAACGTGCTGCACAATGAGCTTTACTGTTAAAATTAAAACATGGATTATTCCTAAAAAATTCAGTTTTGATGATAATTTATTTGGATTAGTGTTAGTATTATTACATTGGGACATATCTAAATTCTACTGTACAACGGTAATATATTTCTGTCAAGTTAAACCGAACTTTTATTTTGACGGGTTGCCGTGAAGACCTTTTGAGTTTGTGTGTTTATGTCATAATGATAGTTTTTCTCAAATGAAGCGGTTAAATGATCACGAAGTGACTTTCGGAGTGGATCTAGAGCCTGGAGAGTAAGTTTATGCATTTGTGTCTTCATATATATGGGATGACCGTCACACGTGCTTCAGTGTGTGTGTGTGTGTGTGTGTGTGTGTGTGTGGTAAATGAAACTGCGCGTCGGCTGCACCATTCATTCACACTAACAAGCAGGATTCGTATTTAAATTGTCTTTGTGGTTTAATATCCACACACACTTGTCTACATCGCGATTTGATTTCAGGTGTATACTGAACTGCTTTCTATTTATTCCTCAAAAGATTGACAAATTCCATGAAATTCCGCGTTATACAGTAAATTTCTTTTTTATGACTGGATTTCGTCAGCAATTTAGGGGGGGGCGGGGCGGGGGGTCGTTTTGGGGGGGCGGGCCGCCCCCCCAAAACAATGGTAGGGGAAACACTGATTTTAGATACAATTATTAAATCTCTGCTTTGGCTATATAATGCCAGACACATGCACACATAGACCTCAATTGGTGCTCAAGCATCTTGCTGGTAGCAACAATTCTCTCTGACCAATCAGTGATCTGTAGTGTTTTCACGTCACATTTTAGTATCAGTACGGCTCAACCAATGTGGTACCATTTAAAGCACGCTTCGGCTCGCTTTAAATGGTACCACCTCGGTTGAGCCGTACCAAACTATACCAAGCAGTGGAAAAGCGCCAAATGAGACACCGTGACGGCCAACACAGCTAACGCACTCAAATCAAGCAGCATCCATGTCTTCTTGACCTGCCTTCATTAGTGGCAGCCAGTTAACAGTCATGTCTGCATTGTTTGCCACTGCTGTGAAAATTAAATCACTATTAAAACATCTCAATAGAGTCAACCTAGTTTAGGATAAATACCTCCATTAAGCTTAACAAGCAAACTGATCTGATGTGTAAAATAGCGTCATGCAAGGTCGAAAATGCCAACAAAATGAATAAAATGCCCCCAAAAATTAAGATGTGTGAGTTCTTGTTATATTCATAATTGAGCAGGGACCATTGACCCTATTGGAGCCATGTGATATTTTTGCCTGTATTGGACAAATGATACATGCATAGATATAGATCAATTTACAATATATTTTCGTGTGGCATGTCAGCATGCCATATACCTGAAAGAGCTACTTCTGTGTAACACTTGTGCCGAGAAGTGTAGACTAAATGCTCTAATTTCCTTTTGATGTTTTTGCAGTGGGGAAAATTATGTTACTGGAGACCTGCAGGATTCCTACCAAGAAATGAGTGATGCCATGAAGACAGCCAAAACCACTCACAAAACCAGCATGAAGAACAAGTATGAGCGCTTATTTGAGGGAATCAATCTACAAGAGAATCCAACCCTCCTGAACAGGATCTACACAGAGCTCTACATTATAGAGGGAGATGCTAAAGGGGTGAATAAAGAACATGAGATTTTAAAGATGGAGGAAACACTTTGGTCACAATTTTCACAAGATATTCCAATATACTGCAATGACATCTTTAAACCCTTACCTAAACCAGGATGTAAGGAGAAAGACCAAATCAAGACTGTTCTTACTAAAGGCAACGCTGGAATTGGAAAAACCGTCTCAGTGCAGAAGTTCATTCTGGACTGGGCCGAGGGAAAAGCTAATCAGGATGTAGATTTCATGTTTGTGCTTCAATTTCGAGCGCTGAACTTGATTACAGATCATCAGTACAGTCTTCACAGTTTTCTGCTGGACTTTCATCCTGAACTTAAAGAACTGGACCCAAAGATTTATGACGAATGTAAAGTTGTATTCATCTTTGATGGTCTGGATGAAATCAGAATTACACTGTTTTCTGATGATAAGAAAGTTTCTGATGTCAATGAGACTTCATCAGTGGGTGTGTTGATTTCAAACCTCATAAAAGGAGATCTGCTTCCCTCTGCTCACATCTGGATCACCTCCAGACCAGCAGCAGCCAATCAGATCCCCTCCAAATACATCAGCCGTGTGACAGAAATTCAGGGATTCAATGACCCTCAGAAGGAGGAATATTTCAGGAAGAGAATCACTGATGAGCATCAAGCCAGCATTATCATCTCTCACATTAAAAAATCAAGAAGCCTCCACATCATGTGCCACATACCCGTCTTCTGCTGGATCACATCCACTGTGCTTCAAAACATCCTGCAACAAGATGTCAATGCAAAAATCCCTCAAACTATGACTGAAATGTACATCCACTTCCTGCTGATTCAGATCAACATGAGAGAACAGAAGTATGAAGAGAGAGTTTCAGAGAAACTCCTGCAGTCCAACAGAGACATGATTTTGAAACTTGCTGAACTGGCTTACAAACAGCTGATGAAGGGCAATGTGATGTTCTATGAGGAGGACCTGATTGAGAGCGGCATAGACGTCACTGATGCCTCAGTGTATTCTGGGATTTGCACTGAGATCTTTAAGGAGGAACCTGTGATTCATCAGAAGAAAGTCTACTGCTTCATACATCTGAGCTTCCAGGAGTTTCTGGCAGCTTTCTATGAGTTTCACTCCCAGAAAAGGTCTTTGGGCATGCGGCTCAAAAAAGTAATTGATGAATCATTGAAGAATGGACTCTTGGATCTTTTCCTGCGATTCTTGCTGGGCATCTCACTGGAGTCCAATCAGAGACTCTTAAAGGATCTACTGACACACACAGAGGACACCTCAGATACCATCAATAGTGTCTGTGATTCTTTCTGGGCATGTCTGCGATTCTTGTCGTGCTTCCCACTGAAGCACTATTCTACCATCAATAGTGCCGCAATGTATATTAAAGATAAAATTAAAGGCGATGAACAACTCTCAGCTGATAAATCCATCAATCTGTTCCTCTGTCTGCTGGAAGTGAATGATAAGACTCTCTACACTGAGATACAGAAGTTTGTGAGATCAGGCATGGACTCACAGAAACTCTCTCCTGCTCACTGCTCAGCAATAGCCTACATGATTGAGATGTCAGATGAGCCGCTGGATGAACTGAACTCCAAGAAATTAAACACATCAGAAGAAGGCAAAAGAAGACTGATACCAGCTGTGAGGAACTGCAGAAAAGCCCTGTAAGCATTTTGTCATAAAGTGGCATATTTTTTTAATCACTGTGCCATAGCAGTTTAGCAAGATTGGAAGAGAAGTCTAAACATTGAATGAGTTGTAATCTCAATATAATAACAGTTTATATTCTAGTGATCATGATTTTTCATGGCTGATTATGAATTTATTTATTTACTAGAAAAATTGGCAGATTTCGATACTGGTTGCTGACTTTGTTCAAGCTAATTTATTTGCTCTATTACAGGCCAAACTGGCGTTAAAGTCCATGTAAAGTCAAAACTAAGTATGTGTTCTGAGTTTGTTACACCACAGAAACATGTTATTAGCCACCCAGCCAAATTTGAATGATAAAAAAAGCCTCCAAGTAAATAAAATAAGCTATCAAATCTTGTAAAAATGAGCAGTATTCTCTGCTCTCAAATGCTGGGGGCGTGTCTGCTGGCTGCGCTGAAACCACACCCACCTGCGGGAAAGCAGATAACGGTGATATTAGGTGACACTGATTTCGGGATGGGAGGATGAAGGCCGAGGCAGGAGATAGTCGGTTCGGCCCCATTCACCAGTAACAGCGGAATATCAGTGAATCCCAGTTGTCTCAGACGAATCCTGTGTAAAATGATCACTACAGAGGCGGGTGTTGGTGGTGATCCTCAGCTCTCCATCAAGGTGGCTCTTCACAAAATGAATCCTAAAACCTCTTCTTGATATGATCGTTTTACGGAAATTTAAATAAGGACACCAATCTGTTTTGTAAGTGATCGCATCCAGGTAATACGCATTTCCATGACGAAGGCATAGCTAGCTAGCAAACTGTAGGCTGTAGAAACGAATAGTACTACTGATAGATCGCGATTGAGAAGCGAACTGATGCTCTATTGTTAGGGGAGGGGCCAGCCTCAGTGGCTCCAGTGCGTCCAGTGCGTCATCGACAGTAGGGGCGGGGCCAGGAGCTCAGTGGCTCCAGTGCGTCATCGACAGTAGGGGAGGGGCCAGGAGCTCAGTGGCTCTAGTGCGTCATCGACAGTAGGGGCGGGGCCAGGAGCTCAGTGGCGCCTTAGATGGAGAATCGAGGGAGGAGGGAAGGGAGGGGAGGAGGGAAGGGAGGGGAGGAGGGCGGGGAGGAGGGAGGGAATCCTGGAGAAGGCTCAGGCTCGGGAACAGAAGGCTCGAAGTTAACAGTCTTTAGTGTGACAGGACTGACGTGAAGCTCAAGCTCGGCAGGACTGATGTGAAGCTCTGGAAGGGACAAGGGTGATTGTGGTTGAGTGGGGGTGGTGTCTACACCAACCTCACCAACTGTGAGGGAAAGAACCACTCAACCATAGCACATAATCAATATAATGAGCCAGGGAACATGTAGTAGCAGCTGCTGTAGGAACCTGTTGATAAAGGTGATCGTCCAACCCACACCAAAAGATGGTCTTTAGTGTGTCCTCCTTCCAGGGTCTTTGATATGAGAGCTCGAGGAACTCCTCTACATAGTTCTCAATCAGGCGGCCATCCTGGAAGAGAGTGAAGAGTGGGTCTGCAGGGATGAGAAGTTTGCTCATCTTGTTCGTTGTTTTTGTTCCGTTCTTCTGTCACGGGTGTGGTGCGGGCAGAAGAAGGTCAAAAGTTCCAATTTCAAAAACGTACTTTTAATATAACGTATAATATAATTCGCACAAATGCAGACGGGTAGAAGGTTCCCACACACGGGTAGAAGGTTCCCACACACACTCTAAACAAGACTAAGATCAGACTGAGACTGGGTAACAGAAAGAAACTAAATACAAAGGTGAATTAGTGAAGACAAGGTGACATGGATACATGGATAGCCAGGAAATTCTGTCAATGGCTTGGAAAGAGTAAAGTAGATTTACTGTAAATTCCTAACTACACTACCAGTGGCCTAGCCTACACAAAAAATCAGATACTCAGAATTAGGAACATATGTTTTCTTTATAAATCAATATTTTCAAACAATGTAAGTTTATAAGACTGTATTTAAAAAAATGTGAAAAAAGTATTAAATTGGCTCCTCAATCAAAATATTAAAAACAACTACAAGCCAAGTACACTTAGAATGCTTAATTATACTTTAAAGTATATAGGCGCTTTCACATCGGAGGAACCTTTTCATAGTTCCTAGAACTATTGGCGGAAGTACCCGGATTTTGGCGTTCGCACCGCAGGAACTAAGAATGATTTTAGTTCTAGGAACTGCTCTTACTTCAGAGTAGGGTCTAAACCAACACTATAGGAACTGTAAGCCCGTCTAGATCGGCCCAAAGGCAGTTTCCGGGAACGGGTGAAGGTCTCTGCGCGATACTGTCTTTCCTTTTATACAACACTAGATTAAAGGCACACCGCGGAACTTTTGGCCACTAGTGGCGCTCGACCTGTAACTTTCACGTCTAGCGTCCCTAGAGGCCACAAGCTCCGCAGCACTGTCGCAAAAGTCAACCGGTCAGCCCATAGACAGTGGGTCAGCCTGAGCCTCCCGTGTCTTTAGATTGTGCGTGCTTGTAGTGTTTGAGGCGGGCAGCCTGGCCGCGCTCGATTCCCTTATAGCAGTCTGCTGAGAGAGAGCGAGCGGGGCGAGCCCCGTGGGGCTTAGTGCTAACATGTCTGTGAGTGAATGTGGGCGCGGGACGGCGGGCACATTTACTGCACTAAAAACGCCGTCGGCCTGAGCTGACTGTAACTTATGTGTGTTGGTTTCGTTTTACAGAAACCGTGGGACATGTTGTGTGTAGTGTTTGTGGGCACTGAGTCGTGGGCACGTTCACTACATTTAATGTACATTTGACATGAGTCGACTTTATTTGTGCGAGCCCTGCACTGTGGCGGGCTGTGTTTGTGTGTAGAAATGAACAATGGGCTGTGGGCATTTTATTACACTCATAACACCATCGGCTGTGGCCGGAATACCAGAAAATACTACACTACTTATATGATTTATCTGTGTCACCTTGGAAACGGCATTTGTGTGCAGGCAAGCGTCAGCATCGGTCGGGCACCCATCCTCCTCCTGAAGCTCACGCCAGCGAGCGAACGCTGGACCAATGGTGATCCTCGTCCTGGCTTTTCATTTGTCTCTATGCCTTTTTCTTTTTTTTAGTGTCCTCTGACAAAACCTTTGCCTTCTTCCTTGTAGCTGTTGGTTCGGCCATGACGAAAACATACAGACGGCAATCAAACGCGAGTTGAGCACTCACGTCAGAATCTGAGGAAGTTGTGGGTGGTGGGGGAAGTGACGTATGCCGTAAAGCGGTTGAATTTTGTAGTTCTTTTTGTGCTCGGGTTCCTACCCGAACCCCGAAGTTACATAGTGCTAGGAAAAGCGATACAGACACCTTCAGGCTTCGGCAGACGTGTCATTCAACCTATTGTAAGTCGATGTACCATCTCAATGGGTTTTGGTAATATATTATAAAGGTTGAAAAGTTCCACAGTGTGCCTTTAAATTAAATACATTTTCTCATATGTATTACCTCCTTATTTCATCTGACTCCATAAATAAAAAAGGTTTTAATGATATCTGAGCAGCATCATTAAAAGTGAGCGAATGTTTGATTATTCTTTTTTAACCCTTTAATTATATTTCACCCATTCAGATTAAGAAACTATGTCGCTCAGAGGTCCTTACGTCATCTGTTTAACTTGTTTCACGATCTCGCCAGTTTTGGTCCTCAAACTGAGGTAATTGCTATATACCTGAGATCGGTCACATTCACGTTTACACAATCAAAGATACTTTGGTATAGCCCCCATGGAATTGCACAGTTGAATTTAACTTAACGTTTACTTCAGTAGAGGTATGGCCACTACTACAGATAAGTCAACCAACTTTACTTGTCTTATAATAGCTTTGGATTGGCCATACCGTGATTTCCCACTTACACTTATCTAAAGAAACATTAGATTAAAACAGAGGTAAGACACACCCAGATTTATGTTGGTCAAGCAGCACTTTTGCTACCCTAAACGGAAATTCACTTCTTGTCTTTGCAAACTACTGTAAAACTTCAAATAATAGCTTGGTCTTTTATTTTCCCAAATCGCCGAACTGCACCGGCTTGTGTTTGAGATAGGCGTCTATATGAGACAGGCCTTTAATTTAGTATTGAGATGTTGTTCATTGAGTGTCTAGAGATAACGATCCAAATAGCAGAGGCTGATAGACGGAAAGCATGACAGTCGGAGGTTACACATTATATTACGTTTTATTTATAATTCGATTGTGTTTAACAAATCAGTTAATGTAAGAATTAGCCTACCCCTACCGTATGTCTAAAGGGGGTCACACACCGGACGAGAAGCGCAGCACCGCGTCGCGTCTATGACAACTCGAGGTATCGCACACCGGACGCGCACTTTCTCAGTTTATGGCCAGCAATATTGTTATGTTTAAGGACATTATGGAATTAAGATAATGTCTGTACGATGTTATGATTGTACTGTACAATTAAATACAATCGTTGCTAAGTCTGCAGTCTGAAAACTTTACCTTAGAGCGTCCATTAACTGAATGAATTGAGAATATCATAATAACTCGAGTTGTCATAGACACGACACTGCACTTCTTGTCCGGTGTGCGACCCCCTTTAGATTACTGGCAGCATAAAAAAAAGGAAACGATGTGACAGCAATGGGCTGAACAATACAATTTACCGGTAATATCCATTGAGCCTATATGAATTTGTTGCCCGAAACACATCAACAAGAAAGAATGAAGGCTACCCTGTAAAACAACTGCAATCATGTCATACAAAATGATCCTATTCATCACTATCATCATCATCGCGATCCTCAACTTCAAGTTCATTGGCGAATTCCTCCTCCTCGTCGCTCTCCTCCACTTCTCCTTCTCCGGCCTCCAGAACTCTGCCTGTCTTGCTTGCGCTAACAGCTCCAGCCCAGATGAGCATGGCTCTCTTGCGAGCGCATCTGCACCATAGAACTGGCTTAAACAGACGATGACAATCTGACGGGTTTTAGAAGATTAAATACAACCCGAAACTAAAAAACAGACCAGGCCTCTATTTGAGACCCGCCTTTATTTATCCAAACCTGTAAATACACAGACCAGGGCAGAAACCTCTTTTCAAATGTAAACATGAGTTCACAGTGGGAATTTGCATTAATCACCGTCCCAGACTTACTGGGGACAGAAGTTGATTTTCATGGGGGCACCCCCACAGCAGTTAACAAGATATCTCTCCACACCTTATTACCTTTTTGGTTTACTTCTGTGGGAATGAGACCTTTGTACCAGTCGCACTGAGACATTTCAAATGATACCAAACATGTATAATAGTGTAAGCTTTAAAGCTGCAGTCCATAACTTTTTTTGGTTCATTTTCTATTTTCCAAACCGTGTTTTTGTCTTATCCTGAATCACTACGGTGCACCTATAATAAGTGTTTATATTCAGACTACTTTAGACCGGTTGGGTCGTACCACTGCGGAGTAGCCCAGTACCCAGTAGACATAAACTTGGATAATGATCTTCCGCAAGACGCACGCAGTTCTGTTTATTAACCGCTAGAGCGCCAAAAGTTACAGACTCCAGCTTTAAATTTCAGCAGTCCGAACACCTTTACTTTGAGTTTTCTTTTCTCTCTTTCTTTTTCGGCTCCCGAAAGATACCGTTTGAATGTCATTTCTACCACAAATTCACTTTAAACTCTCTATCGTTATTTTGCTTAATTTAATTTAAAATAACATTGATGTATTACGAGACGACTTCTTGTTATGAGCGACTGCTGAATCCAAGGCCCCATTTACAATGCAGGTCTTAATGCCTGAGTAAAAGTTGTAAAAGTTGGCCAATTTAACATGGGATTGACTATTTTACAGTCTCTAGCGGCCAGTGGATGAATTGCAGTTTAAGTCACTTCCGTGTTGGTTTCAAGAGAGAGAAAGTAAGGTTGCCGCTTGGCCAAAAGGAAGAAATGAAATGAGTAAGCATTTTAGCACTTCCGGTTCCATCATCCTGAAGTCAATGGGTTTTTTGGTTAAATGGCTGAAATAAGGTCTGTGGTGAATACAAGCTCAAAACACTTTCAGGTTTTATTCTACGACATAAAATACATCAGTATTTCCCCACTCATGACTTTTTTTTAAGCTGTTACATGTCTTGAAAAAGGCGGTTGCTAACAAGTGGCTAAATGGGACAACAGAGGCTGTCGAGGAGTCGACATCATCTCGCCGAACAGCTAAACTCATTCCACTTTTACAGCAACATTATGCTTGTGGCACCCCTGATTGTACAAGTGACTACGCCACCCCTTGGGCTAAACTAGTTAGGAATTATTGAAGATGTTGGTTGGTCAAAAAAATAAAATAAAAAATGAATAAATCAAACAAATAAACATAACTAGGGAATACCAAGCCATCCGCACGGGAGCCAGTAAAGCAGTCGAGAAAACACTAAGGGAAGGCTAAGTTCGCACTACCACCGGTGAACAAAGACACAGACTTCATTTGAAGTAATACACACTAGAGTTCAATGTCTACTACACACTGCACACTCACAGCACTCTAATAAATATGGTTAAAAGGCATTAAGGTTCACCATACTGCAAACTTCTTCGTTAAACAAGAGAAAAAGAAAGAAAAAGGAAACCCGCTTTCCAGTGAGGTCTCTTATACAGGAGTTACCCTGGCTCCACTAACACCGAGGCTGGTTACAAACAAAAAGGGGAATTGGGCATAATAAAGGAAAGGAAATAATAAAATAAATAAACCCACTCTAGCCTGTGACGTACAATTCATACAACCACATACAATAACAGCTACAGCCAACAGGCTAGAGGAAAACAAACAACCAACAAAAGGAAAGAAAAAAAAAAGAAATATTAATAACAAACTACCTATAATATAAACAGCATACACAATCACACAGTATGGAGAACAGCAGCAAGCAACTCAAGGGTAACTGCACAGATCTGAAAACACAATAACCACATTATTAAGAATATTTCTTTGATCATGCTTCAGTCAATACAAATCACGTTTTTAGATGCAGTCACTGATTTTTTTCCCCAAACCACTTCAGCGGATATCCCGCCCTGCAGCTGATTCTAAAGTTCCCTTTCGAACGGTCACTTCGTATTGCGTAGCTATACGCAGTGGGGAAACTCCTTTTCCTCGATATACTGAAGCCTATATGTAAAACGCATTTGCAGCTGCACAGCTAGCACACTGAGCGTCTGACACGCTCATAGGCTGTGCTGCAGCAACTGCACATCCAATGGCACGGGCGACTCTGACGTGCGACCAATAAGCTAGCCCAACGTCAGAGCCCGCCTAGGGGGCGTGGCCCAGCCTATATAGACCCCCGAATTCGCCATTATAGCAGATTTTACTCCTTCAGCGACAGTACACATGTCGCTGAGCTTTTTACTGTGTATTCGCCGTCGAACAAGCCTTTCAGCCTGAGCGAGCTTCTCTTCAGCAGACTTCGCCTGCACGTCGATTGTCTCCTGACGCCGTCTCACCTGTGGCTATCCGGCGACATCCTATATCCTTTCCATTATATTGTGTTCTTTTCAGAATGCCTCGTTCATCCTGCGCCACGTCCGGAGGCCGTCTGCACGAGGCAGACCAGCACACGAGCTGCATTTCCTGCCTGGGTGTCGACCACGCAGAGAATGCTCTCTCTGCCGGCGGATGTGCGGCCTGCGACAGCGATGCCGCTTCAACCACGCTTTCCATTCCGAGGAAGAAGAAGCGTCGCAGCCACGGAGGGTATGGAGATTTGTGAACGCACGCCGGCCGCGTCCCCGCGTGCTTCACTTTCTCCGACTCAAACGCCAACACCGGTCCTGTTCACGTGGCGGTCCTCGTCTCCTTCGGCGGATCTCTCGAGCGCGACGACAGCCTATCCATCGCCGCTTCTGAGGACGAGTGGCCGGGCTCTCTCGACCCCGTCACTGCTTCTCAATCGGTGGCCAGTGGATTAGCGACCAGGACGAACTCCGACGCCGAAATGCTTCGGATCCTGACGAAGGCCGTCGCGGACCTCGAGCTCGAGTGGGCCTCGCCCGAGGAGCCGCCTCGTAGTCGGCTGGATGGATGGTTTCTGGAAGGGCGCCAGCAGGCCCCGCGTCACAAACCGGCGCCATTTTTCCCGAGGTCCACGAGGAGCTAACCAAGGCCTGGCGCGCTCCATACTCAGCACGTGTGGGATCTGCAGTTTCCGCGACGCTCTCCTCCGTGGATGGCGCAGCGGAAAAGGGTTATAAGTCTTTGCCGCCCCTCGAAGAGGCCGTGGCAGCTCATCTTTACCCGAACACTGCAGCTAGCTGGCGAGCTAGAGCCGCTCATCCCAACAAACCCTGCCGTAACACCTCAGCCCTCGCTGGACGCGCGTACTCCGCCTCCGGTCAGGCTGCATCGGCCCTGCACACGATGGCCGTGTTGCAGGTCTACCAGGCCAAACTCCTCCGGTCCATGGACGAGGCTGGTCCGGACCCGGAGACCTTTCGGGACCTGAGGAGTGCTACAGACTAAGCGCTGCGTGCTACTAAGGCTACAGCACAGGCCATCGGAAGAAACATGGCGAGCTTGGTCGTGCTCGAGCGCCATCTTTGGCTTAACCTCACCGAGATCAAGGATGCCGACAGAACGAGGTTTCTCGACGCCCCGGTGTCCAGCTCCGGTCTCTTCGGCCCGGCGGTGAAGGGATTCTCGGAAAGATACACAGAGGCACAGAAAGCGTCCCAGGCCATGCGACACTTCTTGCCGAAACGTTCGAGCTCTGCGACCAGCAAGCCCAAGCCGCCGCCTTCACCTCATCCAGCCAATCCGGTGAAACAGGCCTCTCAGCCCCGCCCTGCGGCTGATAGCCAAAGGCCGTCAAGGCCCGCGAAGCGCTACCCGCTCCCCAGGCGTCAAGGCCCTCGACCCAGCGCCGTGGCCAACCAGGTGCCTCCGAAGTCGTCCTAGCACGGAGGGGAAAGAGAGAGTGTCTCGCGCTAGCCGGACCACCCTCGAAAAAACCAGCAAAACTTCCCACAGCTCCCTGTTCAGTTCAGGCGGCTGGGGATTTTATTATTGTAAACAGGCCCGCAGCAGTGAGCGCGTCTTTGCAAACAAACGCCGTTTTCACGGCGACCCAAATAAAGCACAAAAAGAGCATGTTTCACAATCACAACACACGGGTTCACGGTCCCCCTTCACTAGGCGGCCCCCGGCCTGTTGTAACACTGACTTCCCCCCGGGCAAAAGCCTATATAGTCAGTCAAACACTCAGTATGTGCACAAATCACATTATAAGGGTGTCAGGTCCCCCTATGTTAGGCGGTCCCCCCCATTCAGTGTGTCACGCCCTAGCCACACGGGTGATGGCCTGGCAAGCCATCCCCGGTGTGTCGAGTTGGGTCATAAACACTATAAAGCGAGGCTACTCGCTCCAATTCGCTCGCAGACCCCCGAAATTCCAGGCGGTTATCGAGACATCGGTGAGAAGCGGCGTGGGTCACGTGCTTCGCACCGAAGTTCAGGAATTATTAGCAAAAGGAGCGATAGAGTCAGTCCCTCCCGCGCTAATGTATTCGGGGTTTTACAGCCGCTATTTTCTAATTCCAAAGAAAGACGGCGGGCTCAGACCCATACTAGATCTGAGGCGTTTGAACAGGGCTCTCATGAGACGGCCTTTCAGAATGTTAACACTCAAACAAATTCTCGCGCAAGTTCGCCCGGGGGATTGGTTTGTTTCAATGGATCTGAAAGATGCATACTTTCATATTCAGATCGACCCTCGTCACAGGCCATTCTTGAGATTCGCCTTCGAGGGGAGGGCATATCAATACACCGTTCTGCCGTTCGGTCTGTCTCTGGCACCCCGTACATTCACGAAATGTATGGATGCAGCGCTCTCCCCGCTGAAAAGCCAGGGAGTGCGTGTGCTGAATTATCTCGACGACTGGCTGGTGCTAGCGCAGTCGGGAGACAAACTAATAGTTCACAGGGATTTGATTCTCGGCCATTTAAAATGCCTGGGTCTCACAATCAATGTTGCCAAAAGCGAACTGAACCCCAGCCAGACTGTGGTCTTTCTGGGCACGGTTTTAGACTCGGTGACAATGAAAGCGCGGCTCACTCAAGAGCGCGCGCTCTCTGTGCAGACACTGGCAGCCGCATTCAGGGCGCGCGAGCGCGCGCCTCTGAAGAGGTTTCAGAAACTGCTTGGTCTAATGGCAGCCGCATCATCAGTACTCCACATGGGATTACTGCGCATGCGCCCGCTGCAGCACTGGCTGAAACGCCGTGTGCCAACCCATGCATGGCAGTCAGGCAGCCTGCGCATTATGGTGAATCACGGGTGTTTAAGAACACTGATACCCTGGCGGGCTCAGGACTGGTACCGCAAGGGGGTGACCATGGGGATAGTTTCCAGGAGGAAGGTGGTTTTTACAGACGCATCCAACATGGGTTGGGGAGCGCTGCACGAGGGCAAGCCTGCCTCCGGCCTCTGGTCGAGCACGGAGCAGAGCTTACATATCAACTGTCTGGAAATGAAAGGAGTTGGTTTGGCCCTGGAAGCTTTTCTGTCAAACCTCAGGGGTCACCACGTCCTGGTCCGTACAGACAACGTGTCTGTGGTGGCCTACATAAATTGCCAGGGCGGCATCAGGTCAGGCAACCTGTATGCTATGGCGAGGGACCTCCTCATGTGGGCACAGGCCAATCTGAGCTCTCTGAGAGCAGCGCATTGCCCGGGCGTCCAGAATGTGGGCGCGGATATGCTCTCAAGGGGCAACACTCCCCTAGGCGAGTGGTCCCTGAACCCTCAGACGGTCAGTCTAATATGGGAGATGTTCGGCGAGGCCGAAGTCGATCTTTTTTTCGCCTCGAGAGCCAACAGCCACTGCAGGGTGTTCTTCTCGAAAAACAGGGACGCGCTGGCTCATCTCTGGCCCAGCCGCCCCCTTTACGCTTTTTCCCCCCGTCTCGATGATCCCACAAGTTATCGAGCGGGTCAGGGAGAGCGGATGCCCAGTCCTTCTGGTGGCTCCTCTCTGGAAATCCAGACCATGGTTTCCGGAACTGGTTCAGTTGTCAGACACGACCCCCTGGCCTGTTCCGATGAGGAAGGATCTCCTCACACAGGCCAACGGAACGATATGGTATCCCCGACCCGATTTATGGGCCCTCCATGTGTGGCCCCTAAACGGGTACCCGGGGACCTTCCTGACAGGGTCTTAAGCACTATCTCTGAAGCAAGGGCCCCGTCTACTCGGCGCCTTTATGCTTTAAAGTGGTCGGGTTTTTCCAGCTGGTGCTCGAGAAATTGTACACTCAAAGTGTACGTGGCAGCCATCGCAGCGCATCATGCTCTGGTGGCTGGCCAATCACTAGGAAGGAATGACCTGGTGGTAAAGTTTCTGAAAGGTGCTAGGAGGATTAACCCCTCCAGGCCCCCTTCGGTGCCGCCTTTGGACCTCTCCACGGTCCTTAGGGCCCTGAGGGGACCACCTTTTGAGCCGCTCCAGTCGGTTGATCTAAAACCACTTTCGCTAAAGACTGCTCTCCTGTTGGCATTGGCATCTATCAAGCGAGTGGGAGATCTGCAGGCCCTCTCTGTGAGTCCTGCATGTTTGGAGTTTGGATCGGATGACTCCAGAGTCATTCTCAAACCCAGGCATGGTTACGTACCCAAGGTGCTCTCAACGCCGTTTAGAGCACAAGTTATTACGCTTTTAGCCCTTCCCCCTTCTGCCGAGGATGGGAGGTTAATCTTCTCTGCCCTGTCAGGGCGTTGAGAATCTATCTGGAGCGTTCTGCATCTTTTAGACAATCAGAACAGCTGTTTGTCTGCTTTGGTGGCCGATCTAAGGGTGATCCAGTCACTAAGCAAAGACTGTCTAGATGGATAGTGGATGCCATTTCTTTGGCCTACACCTCAGTGGGTCAGGTTTGCCCCATAGGTGTCAAGCCCCATTCGACCAAAGGTATGGCCTCATTCGTGGGCTTGGTCATCTGGTTTTCCCATTCAAGATATTTGTGATGCGGCCGGCTGGTCCTCGCCTTCCACATTTATGAAGTTCTATAATATGGAGGTACCTTCCCTGCAGGGGAAGGTGCTTTCGGTATGATTGAGACCTGACAGTGGCTGGTCTTGTCTACAAAGATTACTGTGCATAATCACATACATATTTATATAAACCCGCTTCGGCCGGTAATAAAGTTATACTAATAATCCCGACGGTGTCTGGTTTTGTTAGTATATTCTGTTAGTTGTTACTGACTTTATATATATTATTCAGACCCGACTGTGTCTGGTCTGTTATATATATATACGTATATGCATATGTTATTGGGTTCTGGCTTGTTCTGTTAACTCAGGGGTCCTGAGTTCCAGTGCAACCAGTTACTCAGGGTGCGGCGTTTTGCATGGCGTCCCCACTGCGTATAGCTACGCAATACGAAGTGACCTTCGAAAGGGAACTACTCTGTTACTATCGTAACCTCAGTTCCCTGAGAGAGGGAACGAGTATTGCGTAGCCGGCCGCACTATAGTAACTGGTGAAGTTGTCGCTTCAGTCGTATAAACCTGCTATAATGGCGAATTCGGGGGTCTATATAGGCTGGGCCACGCCCCCTCGGCGGGCTCTGACGTTGGGCTAGCTCATTGGTCGCGCGTCAGAGTCGCCCGTGCCATTGGATGTGCAGTTGCTGCAGCACAGTCTATGAGCGTGTCAGACGCTCAGTGTGCTAGCTGTGCAGCTGCAAATGCGTTTTACATATAGGCTTCAGTAAATCGAGGAAAAGGAGTTTCCCCACTGCGTATAGCTACGCAATACTCGTTCCCTCTCTCAGGGAACTGAGGTTACGATAGTAACCAAGTAGTTTTCATTGGTCATGTCAATCACTACAGATTTGCCTACACCAAACACTGATCCCTAAACCTACCCGTCACTGTAACCTAAACCAATGAAATCGGCTGCAGGGCGGGATTTCCGCTGAAGTGGTTTGAAAAAATAAATAAATAAAAAATAAAAAGAATCACGCGGATAAAATGGCCATATAAAAAAGGTGGTCAATATCAAGATGTACGTCTTTGGATACCAAAAATACACACACTAAATGGGACAACAGCAAGGGAAAAGAAATACGGGCAGAACACAATACAAGACAGTCTGTCGTAACATTCACAGTGAAAAGGGGAAGACTAGTTGAATGTAAACATCCCACTGCAGTCACAGTCTCCAGCCGATGCTTATTAAACGCGGACGTAGTTTGGCATTACTTTGCCGTAATTCGCTTGCCCATACGTGGTCAGACAGGAAAACAATGGCGCGCCACGGCTCAATCAGCGTCGGCTCCTTCACGCACTATTAAAACAAACATTCGCTTGGCAATCTAACACAGTGAAAAACGACAGACAAGAAAAACGCTTTTAAACATACCTACTCAACACTCAAACAGCATCTGAATCGCTGATTCACCACACCAGAGCCAGCAGTACACTGTCCCAGTCTAAGGACACCAGGTGTTTATATAGAAGCCTGCCTCAATCGCGTTTGATGGCTTACTAAATGCCCGCTCCACCCACCAATTAGTGACGTGATTAAACATGAAAATGAAAGAGTCAGAACGAGAGTAAACTGAAGGAACCGAATCCTAACCAGGCCCACAGGCTACACTTATTATTGTTCTCCTATAAACTAGTCTAATTCAAATGTTCTGGGAAAATGTTTTTAGATAAAAACTAAGAGTTGTCGGAGGCTCAGTGATGATGATGATGTTGAAGTCGTGGAACAGTGTAGTTCGTTTATAGCCTACCTTTAGCTTTTTACTTCTGGTGACTGCATTTAGGCCTAAAAAATTCAAGTTTTTTTCATCTGTGAAAATTACCTTGATGGACAAAACGTATAAGTATCATAAACTTCTGTTGATCAGAGAGCTTGTTTTTTGTGGTAATCCAAAAGCCTATGAGAAAATGCGAACTGCCGGTTGGCCTACAAAGTGACGTCATACCGGCACCACTACCATAAAGATTAGAATAATTGGGAACTTTACATTTTTGACCACCTTTTCTTTAATGCAAAATTCATTAATACATTAATAAAGAGTAAGCGTGCGACTAAAATATGTAATTTTTCAAGTTTCTATTGAATGTGAGCATTTTGGGGAGAAGTGTGGTTGAATCTGTGTATATGAATACTGTGATAATTACAGTACTCCAGTTCTCCTTATATATCGCAATCGGTATTATGCAAATTAGTGTGTAGTGCTACTGTGTATATTTTCTCTGCTTTTATTTATACTGCTGTTTTTTTTATTATCGTTGTTTTGTATTTAGTATCGTTTTAAGCAATTTTGTGTGTTTTTTTTAATCCTTTCTAGAGATTTTGTGTGGGTTTTTTAAATCCTTTCTAGAAAGATCAACTATGATGGTTATGAATGGTGCTCTGAAATGTGTAGGGCAAAGTAACAATTGTTAACGTTAAGATCAAACAGTTTTGAGACTGTAATGTATTGAAGACAGGAAACCGCATGTGGTTGAACTGAACTCTCTTTACTTGTGTGTCTGTCTAACACAAATGGTGACTTATAGGTTCACACAATTACACTACAACATGTATACATAATACATGACATCTCCTTTTTTTTTTTTTTTTTTTTTTTTTTTATTAACATAACTAGCACACAACAATAAACTTAAGCTACTCGTAGGACTTGGTACCAAACTGTATTACTCCCGATACCTACTAGGCACTCTGATAGGTCTACCAAATCTTGACAGTCTCTCATTACTCACTGCATGAAATTGACCATTTCTTACAGGTGAACTCTTGGCATTCACAGAAGACGAACAACCTGCACTGGTGTTATTGTCCACAATGTGTTCCTGCTCGAAATTCAGCTCAAAATCTGTTGAAGGAACAGGTAAGTCTTCCACAGCTTCAGTTTGAGGTGAAGGACACATGGTCTCCTTTGTTTTCAGCAAACCTCTTCTATTTCTTCTGAAGATGCGACTGTCTGGTGTTTGAACAATGTAAGATCTTGGTTGTTGAAGTTTGTCGAGAACCACTGCAGGTTGCCATTTGGTATCCTGTCTAATTCTCACTCTTTCATTTTTCTTCAACTCAGGTAGCTTTCTTGTCCCACGATCAAAGTATTTCTTTTGCTTGACTTGCCTGTTACTCAGTCTGTTACGCACCTGTCTGAAAACCTTGGGCATCAGCAGTTTCTTTGACACTGGAATCTTTGACTTCAGTCTTCTTCCCATGAGTAACTGTGCAGGGGAAAGGCCTATTCCATTCAACGGTGTGTTTCTATACTCCAGGAGAGCAATGTACGGGTCTCTGTTACTGTCTTGTGCTTTTTTCAGCAGATTTTTTATTGTTTGCACTGCCCTCTCTGCCTGACCGTTTGACTGTGTAAAACTTGAGGTTGTATGAATGAACTCCCAGCTGGCTGCAAACGCTCGCATTTCAGCACTTACAAACTGTCTACCATTATCTGAAAAGAGTTCATCTGGCACTCCGTGTCTGGCGAACATTGATTTGAGAACCGCAATGATTTGCTTGCTTGTCATATCATTTAACTTAGCGATTTCGGGGTACTTGGAAAAGTAGTCCACACAGAGGAGGTAATCAGTATCTCTGAAGTGAAACAAATCCATTCCAAGCTTTGACCATGCTCTTTCTGGTACAGGATGTGACACAAGTGGCTCTCTGGAATTGCTGTTTCTGTACTTATTGCAGATGTCACATTTACTGACAATATCTTCAATTTGCTTTGCCATCCCTGGCCAGAACAAGACGTCTCTTGCTCTTTCCTTGCACTTTACGATACCCATGTGTGCTTCATGGATTCTTTCAAGCATTTCATCTCGCATTTTGTTTGGGACTACTAGTTTACCATTTTTGAACAACAGTCCATCTGTGTAACTCAGTTCCTCTCTAAAAGTCCAGTACTGCTGTATAGATTTTTGTACTTGGCTTCTTGAGTTTGGCCACCCTGACTGAACCGCTTCTCTGACTAATCTCAGTTCTTCATCCTCTAAAGTTGCTGACTGAAACTGTTCTTTCTTTTCCTTTGAAAGAGGTAATTGGTGAAGTATAAAACTTACTTCTATCTCTTCCTCTTCTCTGCTGTCCTGAGTGCAATGCTCTTGAAGATACGCTCTGCTCAATGCATCCGCAATGTGCAACTCCTTTCCTGGAACATATCTCACCATCAGGCTATACTTTTGCAGTCTCATCATCATTTTCTGAAGTCTGGATGGAGCTTTATGGAGTGGCTTCTTGAAAATGATCTCCAATGGCTTGTGGTCGGACTCAACCTGAATGCAGCGTCCATACAGATATTGGTGGAATTTTTCACAGCCATGCACAATTGCTAACAGCTCTTTTTCAATTTGTGCATAGTTTTTTTCACAATCTGTTAGTGCTCTCGAGCCGTACGCTACTGGCTGTCCCTCCTGAAGAATCACAGCTCCTCCTTCTGAGCTCGCATCCACAGATAAGGTAACTGGCTGGCTCACATCATAAAATTTCAACACAGGTGCTGTACTCACTAGCACTTTCAGACGATTGTAGCTGTCTTGTTGTTCACTCTCCCAATGCCAGAGTGTTTCTCCTTCCAGCAGCTTTCTGAGAGGTGCAGTCACTTCTGCAATATTTGGGATGAACTTTGCTAAGTACTGCAACATGCCTAAGAACCTCTGCAGGGCTGACTTGTCCTGTGGCTCCGGCATCTCAAGAATAGCTCTCACTTTTTCATTGTCAGGTTTCAGTCCGTCTTTGCTCAGCACATGACCTATGTAGCTGATTTCACTTAGGCCAATCTTGCATTTGTTTCTGTTCAGTTTCAGGTTTATGCTTCTCAGTTTTTCCAACAACTTCCTCAGTCTGCAGTCGTGTGATTCTTTGTCTTCTCCCCACACCAGAATGTCATCCATTACATTAACTACTCCTTCCATTCCTTCCAGATGCTGAGACAAACACCTTTGGAACACCTCTGGAGCTGATGAAATCCCAAAAGGGAGCCTTGTGAAACTGTACCTCCCCAAGGGCAGACTGATCTCATGAAATGGCGTATGTATGACACGCCAATTCGTATTTCCATTTTTGGCGTGCTATGAACACGCATAATCGCTTTTCAGCGTGTTTATCAACGCCTTTGACTTAACGTTATATTACTGTATTATGTATATATAAATATATGACCTACCCCAACCCCGTCCCTAAACCTACCCGTCACTGGGGTTAATACCATTTATGAGTCTTCTCCTACCATCCTAGGAAAAAAAATATCGCTCCACAGATGTAGATATAGATTTTGCTTCGTTTTGCTCGCACATTTAACGGCGTACACATACACGCGGAATCACTCGGACATTTAATGGCGTAGACATACACGCAAAAGATTTCGGCGTGGACATACACGCGGATAGCTCAAAATGCGTATAGATAACACGCCACTTGAATTGAAAGTGGCGTGTATGTTTACGCAAAGTCATGATGTCATGTTGCCAAGGGCGTGTTAAATGTACAGAGTTTAGAACTGTCATCATCCAGCCGGATCTGCCAAAATCCCTGATTTGCATCCACCACAGAGAATATCTTGGCTCTGGGCATTTCTGCGACAACTTCCTCAAGCGTTTTAAGAGGATAATGTTCTCTTCGTATTGCTCTGTTTAGATCTTGAGGGTCTATACAGATCCTAATCTTGTTGGGTTTTACTATTGTCACCATACTATTTACCCATTCTGTGGGCTCAGTCTGTTTTTTTATGACACCCATCTCTTCCATACGTTTCAGTTCTCTTTCAATGTCTTTTTTCAAGGCCACTGGAACTTTCCTGGGTGCGTGAATCACTGGCATGACCTCAGGCTTTGTCTGAATGTGGTGGACCCCTGGAACACAACCCAGTCCTGTAAAATCTTCAAATTCACTCAGAATATCTTTTGATGTGTCTCTTGTTGTTTCATATATCCTTTTTATCACTCCCAAAATGTTGCATGATTCTCTTCCCAGAATTGCACAGGCATTTTTCTCTATGACCTGAAATTCAAGAGTGTACAGCTTGTCTTTGTACTGGCATTGCAGGCGTTGCTGACCCAAGGGCGACATCTTGTGGCCTGAATATGTCACTAGTTTACATCCTGATTTTCTTATGTCACTTCTGTCAACCTTTAATGCATCCAGGTCTCGCACTGATATGACATTACAGTCTGCACCTGTATCTAACTTTACAATCAGCTTCTGGTTGTTTACCTTGAGGGTTTCAGTCCACTGTTGTACTCCAGTTAGTTCTTTCATTTTCACTTCATCACTGATTTGAAACAGTTCAGTCTCCATCTCAATGGTTCCAAGAAACATTTCATCGTCTTGATCGATTCCATGAATTCTTTGTTGTTTCTCTGTTTGTGCTCGAGTCATGCACTTCTTTGCATAATGATTCTTTTTGTGGCAGGCTTTGCATATCTGTCCGTATGCAGGGCATTTTTTTGGTTCGTGTTTGTATCCACATCTCGTGCATTCTCCTAATGACTTCTTTGGCTGAATAAATTATTTTCCTTTTTTCACATTCTTCTGTTTGTGAATTTTGTGCACTGGGATTTCAATTTCTTCTTGCAGTGATTTTAATTGGTTTTGACTCACTTCACTGGAACGGCAAATATCCACTGACCTACGCAGAGTTAAATCGGGTTCCCGTAACAACCTGCCTCTGATCTGGTCATTTGTTATCCCACAAACAATTCGGTCCCTTATCAGTGACTCGGTAAGTTCTCCAAATTCACAATCCTTCGCTTTATTCTTTAAGTCTGTCACATAAGCATCAATCGACTCTGTTTGGCCTTGTGCTCTAATAAAGAACAAATGTCTCAGGTATGTCAGGTTTTTTCGTGGTTCGCAGTATTTGGCAAACAGCTCTTTTAATGTCTCGAAGTCGTCAACATCATCATCAAATGTAAACGTGTTGAATACCTTGATAGCATCGTCTCCTGCGACGTGCAGAAAAGTGGCACACTTTATTTTTTCCGACTTCTCTGAGATTCCACTCGCGATAAGATACAGTTAAAATCGCTGGATCCAACCTCTCCAGTTTTCGGCTAGGTTTCCTTCTAAGCACAGAACTCCCGGGGGCTTCAGCTGATCCATAATTTATCATTTTAACCACTTCTGACACCATGTAATGTATTGAAGACAGGAAACCGCATGTGGTTGAACTGAACTCTCTTTACTTGTGTGTCTGTCTAACACAAATTGTAACGCATAGGTTCACACAATTACACTACAACATGTATACATAATACATGACAGAGACCTTCCTATTTAAATGGGAATTCTGCAAAGTGTCAATTAACCATGTACTGTTATTTTAGATTCTCAGGTTGTAATCTCACTTATCAGCAGGGCCGGTTCTAGACATTTGGAGGCCCTAGGCAATATTCATGTTGGAGGCCCCCCACCCCCAATAAAAAACTCTTGAAACAAATATGATTCCTAACCTTTTAATTTATACAACATTTAATTTTAAATGTTTTTACTTACACAGTACATAAGTTTGGACACATTAATATTTTTAATGTTTTTGAAAGAAGTCTCTTATGCTAATCAAGCCTGGATTTATTTGATCAAAAATACAGATAAATAATAGTGAAATATTATTAAAATTAAAAATAACAGTTTTCCTATTTTACTACTTTAAAATATATTTATGTGATGCAAAGCTGAATTTAGTGTCATGTGATCCTTCAGAAAACGTTATAATATTCTGATTTATTATCAAATGTTAGAAATGGTGCTTAATATTTATTTTGTAACCTGTGATACTTTTTTTCAGGATTTTTTTTATTTATTATTATTAAAAAGTTGTTTAAAAAAGTCTTCACTATCCCTTTTTATATATTTAACACATCCTTGCTGAATATTCCTGTTTTTCTTTTTCTTTTTTGTATTTTTGATCAAATAAATGCAGGCTTGTAGAGCATAATAAAAAAACTTCTTTCAAAAACATTAAAAATAGTAATTGGTCCAGACTTTTTACCAGTAGGCTACATATTAATCAAACTTCATCTAAGGTAATCTCTTTTTTGTTTAATGAAGATGTTATTGTTATTGTTATTTTGCTGTTTTATTCAATTTATTCACAGTTCCAGAATACCACTTCAGTGATATATGCTTTTATCATTTTTTTCATAGCTGGTATGGGCAGGATTTTCCCCTCCCATTTAATAAATATTCGACTGCAGAATGCAGATATTGTCATATTATTAATATAAGTAGGCCTAATATGATATTATGCATTGCATTGCTAGCTTAAATATGCTATACACAAATGAAGTGGAAGAGAAAGACACGATCGCTACTGATTAGAAAAAAAATTCTAAACTGATATTATTGGCGTAAGTAGGCTGATGTCAGACAGGGTATAATCATCAGCAGAATTTAGAAGATAGACCCGAGATCCTTTATTTGAAACATTTAAAAATGTTGTAGTGTGTTGGCTTTTTAACTTTGAATTCAAACGTCTTGTCTTTTACTTTTGTAGCGTTTTTAGTCAGCTCCCGACGCGATGTTATTCATTGTACGCGCAAATTCAAAGCGTCGCGTCTGGGCACGTTAATGACGCTCGCGCTCTTTTAAACTCGTAATAAAGCGGTGAATGTTTTTTCCAGAAATGACGCTGATCTACAGTACAAGTTTATATTTAGAATACATTGCAATCACTCCAAAATAGATGACGACAACGCACACACCTGCATTACGAGCTGTGCTTCTTTGCGTGCCTATTTAGGCTTTTGCTTCGCAGCACCTGATGGGCTGGCGTTAATGTGACGTAATGTAACAGTCTATGGTTAAGATAAACATCGTCACTATTTTTAGTTAATTAATAAATATTGAAATAAATTGTAGATAGGACATTTGTAAAAAAAAAAAAAAAAAAAAATGTATCCCTCTGTCTGGGCCCCATCCAGCCAGTCGGGCCCTAGGCACGTGCCTAGTTTGCCTTTGCGTTAATCCGGCTCTGCTTATCAGTGCTGTGAAAGTGTGGCTACAGCTCTAAAATTCAATACTTCATTGAGAGAGCTGGACCTGAGTAACAATCACTTGGAAGATCGTGGAGGGAAGCTGCTGTTTGATGCACTGAAGAGTCCAAACTGTCAACTAGAAAAACTGAGGTATGTTTGTCAGATTCCTTTGTATATGTTATTTCATTTTACTAACAGTATAGAGAGTTGATTTGTTGGAAAAAAAGTGGAAATGTCAGTTTCTAATGATGTTACAGCATGCTTTAACTTTCCCAGAATGTTCCCAGATGGTTTCTGGTTGATTTAAAGCAAAAACAGAATGGTCTGAATTTAGATTTGTGAAATTATACATAAGACACACCTGCACAAAACAATAACAGCAAAATAATAGAGCGACCGGCCGGTCAGTCTCACATATGCCGATTTTATGCCGGTCAAATGCACTTGGGCGCCGCATGATTAACATCGCGCAACATCAGCATCACACGTGCACACGGAACGTACATGTAGGAAAACTCGGCGCGACAGAAGTGTCGCACGGACAAGTGGATCCGCAGCCTAACGGTAGAGATCCACTTTTGCGACATGACAGTCGCGTGGTGTTGCAACGACTCCCCAAATTTGTACATTGATGGGTGTTCCTCAAGTTTACCGCTATGGGCGTGGTTTTGAGCCAGCGGCCAGTCTAGAACAGAGGACCTGCGAGAGACTTCCCTCCGTCTCCATATGCTCTACTTCTATTGGATAGTCACGTCGCATTCAACGGAAATCATTTGCATAAAGATGGGCATCGGTCAGCTTTTTGACGCGCAGCATTTTTCTAAATGAAGCGCCGCCTTCCCAGAATGCGTCAAAGTCGCATGACGTCACCCATAGGAATAAAGCGGAGCGCGGCGCGACAGAAGTGCCGCACGGACAAGTGGATCCGCACCGTAACCCCTCATTTACACTGCACACGTCTGCGGCGCATTACGGCTGCGACACGGTTTTATTCCGTCCTTCACACAGTGCCAACTCACACCAGGAGCATTTCAGAAGCGAAGCGACTGGATGCGCGAGACCACGTGACTTGCCTGTCCGGCGTGGTTTTTCTTGATTTTTGTGTGTCTACCTACAGTCTATGGATTTTACCAAGGATATATTGGTGTGCAATACAATTGGGATTCTGCACAGGGTGTTTATTATGAAATTGACAGTGTTTTTTTACTTTTATTTTGTATTTACGGTGCGGCTTGGACGCGGCGTCCGTCAAAAATAGACTAGGCGCCTATATTTAGCGAAGCGGCGCGGAAAGCCGCTTCTGGGAAGCTTCTGAAACGCGCCGCTTCGCGGCCGGTGTAAACACACGCATTGACTAGAATGGCCGCGATCAGCTCCGGTAGCCGTGTCGCAGCCGTAACGCGCCGCAGACGTGTGCAGTGTAAATGAGGGGTAACGGTAGAGAGCCACTTTTGCGACACGACAGTCGCGTGGTGTCGTGACGCCTCCCCACATTTGTACTTTGATGGGCGTTCCTCAAGTTTACCGCTATGGGCGTGGTTTTGAGCCAGCGACCAGTCTAGAACAGAGGACCTGCGAGAGACTTCCCCCCGTCTCCATATGCTCTACTTCTATTGGATAGTCGCGTCGCGTTCAACGGAATTCATTTGCATAAAGATGGGCATCGGCCAGCTTTTTAACGCGCAGCATTTTTCCAAATGAAGCGCCGCCTTCCCGGGATGCTTTGCGGGCGCGTTAAAGTCGCGTGACGTCATTCATAGGAATAAAGCGGAGCGCGGCGCGACAGAAGTATCGCACGGACAAGTGGATCCGCACCTTGTGTCTATTTTCGACGGACGCCACGTCCAAGCCGCAACGTAAATACAAAATAAAAGTAAAAAAAACACTGTCAATTTCAAAATAAACACCCTGTGCAGACTCCCAATTGTACTGCAAACCAATATATCCTTGGTAGAAGCCATAGAATGTAAGGTAGAAACCCAAAAATCAAGAAAAACCACGTTGGATAGGCATATCACGTGGTCTCGCGCATCCAGTCGCTTTGCTTCTGAAATGCTTCTAGTGTGAGTTGGCACCGCGTAAAGGACGGAATAAATCCTTGTCGGAGCCGTAATGCGCCGCTGACGTGTGCAGATATGTAACAAGAACTGGAGTAGGTAGTTATGTCAGAAAGGAAAATGAAGACTCTTTATAGAAAATGTTTATAGAAGATTTACCCATTTAAACTTGTTTTTATTATTCAGTTTGGGTAAAAGTATATGGTGTTTTATAATATATATATATATAGAAAATAAATATTTGTGTTATTGAAAATAAAAAAGTGAAAAACAAAAAAACGGAATCGGCCTAGAAAATTGTAATCGGTGCATCTCTAATTTCAACACAAGACATTTTAAGAAATGATTGCAATGTACTTTGTGTGCAGGTTGTGTGCAAGATCGGCAAAATAAAGCTAAAAACTGTCCGGTTGCCGATCGTGTGTTTGGAGCAAAAATCATCCATTTCCGATTTATGGCTGGTGGACCAGTGCATCTCTATTATCTTCTGTGTATTTTTTTTTATCCTTTCTAGAAAGATCAACTATGATGGTGATGAATGGTGCTCTGAAATGTGTAGGGCAAAGTAACAGTTGTTAAAGGGGTCATATAATGGTAACTGCACTTTTACAAGTTGATTGTACTGAAATGTGTGTTGGCAGTGCCTATACACAACCATCATAAAACGATAAAAATCCATCCAGTGTTTTTGTTTTAATCTCCTTATATGTTTTCCCCTGCCTCAAATTGAGCCGTTCGACCGTGTGACGTCACACGCTCGGAAGCCCCTCCCACGATTGTTGATTGACAGGAGCGAGTCAACACAGACCCGCCCTCGCTTGTGAACCAGCTGTCAATCATAGTCTGCGCGGACAGGCGCGGTCATTGTTGATATGCTGGAGCACTGTCTATGAGCAGAATGGAGTCTAAGCGATTGTGGTGTTCTGTTCTTGGGTGTAATAACGAACACAGCAGTCATTTTAATGTTCCTAAATCCGAACCGCTGAAGACGCAGTGGCTGTGTTTGTTTTCGAAGGGAATATTCCCCACGAGCAACGTCAATGCTCTCATGTTTGCGCGAATCATTTCACACACCAGACTGCTTTATAAACGAGGATCAGTATAAAGCTGGATTTGCTAAGAAGCTGCTCATGAAAAAGCATCGGTACCAGATATTCGTGTTCCTGCTGCACCTCCAGAAGAACGGAAGTGAGTGTAACGTCTTATTAAACTTTATATTAATATATTAATCTTTGCAAATCGCTAGCTGCACGCTTCACAATGAATGCGTCTAAGGTTTACACTCAGGGTACATTACGGCATGTTTTCTATGTATGATGTTCTCAATATAATTCATAATCCCACGTTTATACTGAACAACGCGTTATGGTTATTGAGTTATTGAGTTACAAACGGTGTACACAGAACAGAGGGGCGGAGTCAGCAAAGCTCATTATCATTTAAAGTCATATGCACTGAAACGGCGTGCAGAAAACAGAGCTGTTTTTGACCAGGTAAAATAAGTGTTTTCTTACAATACTAATGAGAATTTTTAATTAAAGTATATTACAAACTTTTAATTTAGACCCTAAAGAAGCATATTAGCTTGTACAAAAATGGCATTATATGACCCCTTTAACGTTAAGATCAAACAATTTTGCGACCTTCCTATTTTAATGGTAATTCTGCAAAGTGTCAATTAACCATTTACTGTTATTTTAGATTCTCAGGTTGTAATCTCACTGATCAGTGCTGTGAAAGTGTGGCTACAGCTCTACAATTCAATTCTTCATTGAGAGAGCTGGACCTGAGTAACAATAACTTGGAGGATTCCGGAGGGAAGCTGCTGTTTGATGCACTGAAGAGTCCAAACTGTCAACTAGAAAAACTGAGGTTTGTTTGTCAGATTCCTTTGTATATATATGCCTTTGTATATATATGTTATTTCATTTTACCAACAGTATACAGAGAGTGGATTTGTTGGATAAGTGGAAATGATCAAATATACTGTTATTTGCCAGTTTCGAATAATGTTACAGCATGATTTAAGTTATATATATATACACTCACCTAAAGGATTATTTATCCCTTAAAACTCATCTGAACATGACAATGAGTTCACTGTACTAAAATGGCCCCCACAGTCACCAGATCTCAACCCAATAGAGCATCTTTGGGATGTGGTGGAACGGGAGCTTCGTGCCCTGGATGTGCATCCCACAAATCTCCATCAACTGCAAGATGCTATCCTATCAATATGGGCCAACATTTCTAAAGAATGCTTTCAGCACCTTGTTGAATCAATGCCACGTAGAATTAAGGCAGTTCTGTAGGCGAAAGGGGGTCAAACACAGTATTAGTATGGTGTTCCTAATAATCCTTTAGGTGAGTGTATATATTAGGGGTGTAACGATACACGTATTCGTATTGAACCGTTCGGTACGAGGCTTTCGGTGGTTTTCGGTACACATTTTTAAACCGAACAGTTCGTTGGACCATTTTTCCTGACGACCAAAATTTCGTTATTTCAAATGTAGGCGCGTCGCGCGTGGCAAGCGCGCTCATAATGTAAGAGATGCTGGCTTGACCACAACATTACATCAAATGGCAAATGTAATGTAAGCGGAACGAAACTGAGCTGCTCGTTATTGTGTGGTTGACGGACCGTTTATCAGTTTGGACAAATGCAGCGCGAGCCGATCTTAATCAAGCAGCACTGTTACACAGCGACATCCAGTAAAGAAAAATTTAGAATTCGCCACTGAAGTAATAACATTCGCTGCGAGATCTAGTGAGAAACATTTACATTTCTCCGTTATTAACGGATCAAACAGCGCTGACGTGGAAACCAGGAAGAAACATTGTGCCATGAATGAACTATTCAGTGTCCACAGATCAGCAACATTCACCATGGATTTACTGTAGTAACACTACTAACTGTAACCATGGAAGTTTGGCAGGAATAGTAGGCTATAATACTTTCAGGTAACATTACGTCGGTTTTATCAAATGTTAATCTGAACTAAAATAAACCTTTGTTTATAACTACTAAAATATTACATTTCATTTTGTCCAAGGAGCTGTTTTGTTTTATATGCTCCTAAGAAAAGTCAAGTATAGCTCCATCATTGCACAAAGTAAAAAAATATCATAATTTATGATGTTAGTTTTAATAAAAATATAATTAAAAAAATTTAATCAAGGAAATTTCTCTGCCATTTCTTTTTTTGCTGTATCGAAAACGTACCGAACCGTACCGAACCGTGACACAAGTGTATCTTATCGAACCGAACCGTGAATTTTGTGAACCGTTGTACCCCTAGTGTATATATATATATATATATATATATATATACTGCCTATACATATAAAGAAGAAACAACTGATAAAAATCTTTGGAATGTCACAATTCATTTCAGCCCAAAGAATAATATCAGACAAATTTGTACACTTTATAAACACATTTTACTGAAAGTTACACTGCTCACTGAAAGCTCTTCTTGAATCTTTTGCCCCAGCTAACAATTTTTGGTTCCCAGAATGTTCTGGGAACAGTAGTTTCTGGTTCCCGGAACATCCCCAGAACAGACATCTTAACGTTCTGTTGGTTATCCTGGAAAGTTTTCTTTACGTAAAAAAAACGTTCCCTGTTGGTTTGGTCCCTAACTTCTTTACTTTGATATAATTTACCCTGCTATACATCAGTAATCATCCAGCACTGCTGCATCAATAGATAGATTAATCAATAGATCAATTGATTAATCAATAGATATAATCCAAGCACATAAATCATTATATGGAGCATTAAATAAGATTACATTTTTCCATTAACATGTAAGATTTTGTATGGTCTTGTGTCACTGTACCACAATAACCCAGATTTAATGTTATTTCAGCACCAAATAACAATGACTTCAGTACAATCTAGGCTTTTAACCCTCTGGGGACCAAGGTGTTTTTGGGGTCCTTGAGATGTTTTGACATGCCCTGACATTTGTGCTTTTTTCAGTTGCTTATAAAGATATTACTGGCACAGGTGAAATTACACTCTATTTAGCACAAACAGGGCTACCATAATATGTATGTACAAGTTTGTATTTTTGAGAGAATATTGTTTATGCATGTTTATTGATAAAACTAAAAATTAAAGTTTCTGAAATAAGGCCACAAAACACATACTAAATATGTGTCCACAAGACTTTTGACTAATGGAAGTTGTGGCCTAGAGTATTTGCTTCAAAATGATCTGAAAATCATCCTTTATAATCATTCACATAACACCATAGATTGCTTTAAATTGTGAAAAACATTTTTTTTGTTTGAAAGGCAATATGCGAATGGGCGTGAACGGCCCAACCCCCTCATGTATAATTAGGTGATTCTCACCTGAGAAGACAAAGATGAATTCATTTCATTCAGGTGTGTCACAAGAAAGAATGCAAGGAAAATATATATACATACATACACACACACACAGACATATATATATATATATAAATCAAAATATAAATGAAAGTCAAAAGCACATTTTTAGTCATACCTGGAAACAAATCCTGTTCAAATAGGTTATATGGGCCATTCAATAGAATTGGTTCAAAGTTAGAGTCGGAAACATCTTGAAAAGAAAATTGTCTTTTTCCATAAATCTCTTATAAAATATTATTTTTTAAAGTATGCCAATACATTTTTTATAATACATATTTCAAAGTTAAGGATTCATTATTTTGATATAGCCTAGCTGGAACAAACACTATAACAGTTGATAAGTTTATTTTTGACAAAACATACTATATATTTAACATATGAGCAGAAACTGCTAACAAAAGCTTATTTGATGTCTATTTTAGAGTTAAAACTTTATAATCGATCCTAAACTAGTCAAACACACACACACACACACACTCAGAAACATGATTCAAATTTAAACAGTTAAACAGTCTAAACGTTATTCTATATCGCGATTAGAACAAAGCACAAGAATAAAACACTTACAGTTCAGCTCGCTCCTCGAAGTGAAAATAAACCAGCACTTGTTCTGAGGTAGGTAAATGTCCCAGGATTATTCATCACAGCCGCGCCAAACGACAGTACATTAATCTGACTAAATAAAGTGTGTTTACAGAGTTTGTATGGGCGTTTTACATGTCTCAATGTGTTGCTTCAGACCATTAGCGTTTGAATAGCGCGCGCTCTCCCTGGGCGTGTCACATTAGGAAAATAATGAGCTGAGAGACCAGACATGATAATGAGAATGGCTGACACATCTATCTTTTTATATAGATTACATAGATTATTGCTCATGTCTGGGTGAATAGTATTAGCTGAGTTTTGTTTAAGTTTAGAGACGTGCTCCAGAAAAAAAGTTCACGGACACGGAGAGGCAGAACGCACACCCTGTTTATTTTCTTTATTTTACAAAAGCACAATATTTTATTTCGATTGTAGGTGGGCACATAAAAAAGTAGACATTTAACAGTTTTTTAAAATATGTTTCATAACTCTGTATGACCAGAAAAGATGGAGTAGTTTAAGTATATTTTTCTGCTATGTGAAAAAAATCTGCCAAAACGCACGGGTGCGTTCTTGGTCCCCAGAGGGTTAAAATATGAAATTTAGTCACAGACATTAAAAAAATTAACAAAAAGTTATTTTGTTAACTTATTAACTTGGATAATGTTCTGGGAAGGTTCACTTTAATCAAACCTAAAAATAACCTGCAGGGAAAGTTCTCTTTAGGTTGTTCAAAAACTAGCCTCCCAGAAGGTTGCAGGGAGGTTTTTTTTGTGTTACAAAAAAAACATACAGAGAATGTTCCTAGAATGTTCTTATTTGGGAACGTTCTGTGCTTACTGGGTTTTGTAAAGCATTAAATACATTGCAAATGCAGTTCTTACATAAGGGTCAATGATGTAATCATTTAATATTCTGTTTAGATTGTCCATCTGTAAGTTCACTGATCAGTGTTGTGAAAGTGTGGCTTCAGCTCTACAGTCGTCAAACTCCTGCCTAAAGGAACTGGACCTGAGTAACAATAACTTGAAAGATTTAGGAGTGAAGCTGCTCTCTGATGCACTGAAGAAAACTGTAAACTGGAGAATCTGAGGTAATTTTAAAATAGTCATAAAACTGAGGGGATATACATCCATATCTATGCCTTTGATGTCTGTCATTGTAGATTATCTGGCTGTATGGTGACAAAAGAAGGATGCTCTCATCTGGCTTCAGCTGTGAATTTAAACTTCTCACATTTGAGAGAGCTGGATCTGAGCTACAATCACCCTGGAAATTCAGTGCTCACTGCACTGATGGAGGATCCAAACTGCAATCTCTGGTATGATGGACACTAGCTATGTCACTTTTTTATTGATTTAAATGTAGCCTTTTTTTATATGATTTCATTCTTATTCACAAAATACTCCTTACATGAACTGTAAATTAAGGGACTGAGTTAATATATATGTAGGGTGAGCAGATTTCTCATGGTTTTTTATGGGACGGGATGGACAGGCATAACCGACTGTATTTACGCAAGATTTAATTTACAACTTTGTCTGTAGTTGAACATTTAGGTGCAAGAGAACTGAATTCGGGATCGGGCGCTGTCTGAGAGAGCGCTTCTGGTGTATCTCATTCAGCGCAATACTACATTGATTTATTTTTCACAACCTACTACACAAAATAACTTGATAAACTCTTTTTGAATATCCCCATTAAATGTACACACATGCTGCTTGACATCTTTCGTGTCTGATGTGATCTGCTCTCTAATATTCCGCCTTCATTAACGACAAGTTAATCGATAATGAATTGTGATTGGATGATAATTTTGTTATACAAAATATACTCTGACGAGAATGGCTACCTTTGATTAGGCTATTCTCGCATGACAGAACACTACTACTGGCTTTTATATGATCACCTAGCAAAGACAATTTAGGAAAGAAGAAATATGGGACAACATTTTTTTTTTTCATAATAAGTCAGGACATTAAAAATGTAGCTGAAATACAGGACTGTCCAGGGAAAAGGACGTATTAGTTTACATCTCCAAAGACACATAGAATACATGTTTACATGTCCATACAAATGAAATAGATCTTTTGAAAATGTGATCACACTTGAGATTTTTCCACAGCAGAAAGCGATCCAGTTTAGCATTTACATTGCTAATGTTTACCCATTAAAGCTAGGGTAGGCAGTTTCTGTGATTATTAGTGTCATTTTGAAGAATTACAAAAATAAAGATGTTTTCAAACAGCCGTTGCAAACGGCCCTTTCATGCATCACGTCTACCCCAACATCACAAACATCTCTTCCGGATCTATTAAAGTGAAGACATGTCTCGATAGGTAAAAGTGGGCTTCTTTCAATAAAAGGTCCTACATATTTCGAATACTTTTAACTTGACATTTAGCTTCCCTCTCAAGAAGAAACTCTAAGTTTGTCGCATCGATCGAAACCCAAACATTCCATCAAATTCCTCCATCTTTTAAAAACAATGCCAATGTTTATCCTTGTTTTACCCCATTGTTTGTCTGTGTATTTTGACAAGTCTTCAAATTTTTATTAGCACTTTTGTAACTAAATCTGAATGTCTTTTTCCACACCGTCTAAACACCCTCTGGCTCAGCCTGCTACAGCAAACACACCCCAAACTCTCACTACTGGGCGTGAGGAGGTTTGCAAATACATGAAGTGCCCTCCACTAATATTGGCACCCTTGGTTAATATGAGCAAAGACAGCTGTGAAAAATAAATCTGTGAAAATAAATCCTTTTAATCTTTCATCCCAAAAAATCACAAAATTCTAACCTTTCATTGAAGTAAAACAATTGAAAGTGGGGGGAAATTCACATTATGATATAAATGTTTTTCCAGTTTCTCCACAATTATTGGCACCCCTACAAATTCTTATGAGTAAAATATCTCTGAAGTATATTCCCACACTATATAAACACACTATGAAAGTATATATAAACACGAAGGCCAAATTGGCTTAATCATTAATTACAATGAGTAAAACCAAAGATTATTGTTCTGATGTGCAGCAAAAGATTGTTGAGCTTCACAAAATAAAAAGTGGCTGTAAGAAAATAGCTAAAGCATTAAAAAATCTCCATTTCCACCAGTAGGGTAATAATTAAGAAGTTCCAATCAACTAAAGATGTTTTGAATCTGCCTGGAAGAGGACGTGTGTCTATATCGTCCTAATGCATGGCGAGGAGGAAAGCTTGAGTGGCCAAAGACTCTCCAAAGATCGCAAATGGGAGAATTGCAGAGATTAGCTGAGTCTTGGGGTCAGAAATTTTGATCAAACAGCCCCTACATCACCACAAGTTGTCCAAAAACAAACTCCAGCATATTCAGTTGTCAGACACTACTGGAACTTCAAACAGGATTGGTTTCTGTGGTCAGATGAAACTAAAAAAAAGAGCTTTTGGCAGCAAACCCACCAGATGGGTTTGGTGCAAACAGGGATAAAAAGTATCACATGTCCACAGTTACATAAACTGCTTGATCTTCATTGTTGGGGGCCTTTTATTTTAGCTGGAGGTCCTGGACATCTTGTTCAGAGACATGTTATCATGGATTCTAGCAAATACCAACAGATAAAAAATCCAAATCTGACCATTTCTGCTAGAAATCTTATAATGGGCTGTGATTGAATTTTCCATCAGGACAGTGATTAAAAAATTATCGAAATCAGAACAAATAATGTGTCACTGAGAACAAAATGAAGCTTCTGGCTTGGCCATCCCAGTCCCTGACCTGAATCCTATAGAAAATGAGTGGGGTTTACTGAAGAGATGCACCAGCATGGACCTGCTCTGGCCCCCTTCCTGTTCGCAGGAGTGAGGAGATAGTTAACAGATTGTCAACACTCAATGGATGGTTGTCTAAGTGGTGTCCGCAAAATAATATAGAATTCATAGACAATTGGAAAGTTTTTGGGGCAGACCTGACCTGTTGAAAAGAGATGGTATTCATCCCTCCTGGGATGGTGCTGCTCTTCTCTCTAGTAATATGGCGCATAGTCTTAGAGCTCAAACATGACAATCTGGGGCTCAGGTCAGGAAGCAGACAGACTGGCTAAACCGACTGTCTGCCAGCTGTCTCACGTCACCAAGGTCAGATAAATCCCATCACTAGAGGCTCTTTCAGATAGCTTAGAAGAACTCGATATTGCGACAGAAACTTTTAACTCTCTCTTTTCCAGCACTTTAGACACAGTTGCTCTGTTGCGCTTAAAGAAGATCAAAGAAAATAGTCCAACGTGCGTGGTACAACGAGCACAATCTGGGCCAGATGTACTAACGCTTTTGCGCCCACTTCAGGCGTATTTGTTTCACAAAGTGCGCATAAAACCATGGCGAGGTGTGTACGAACGGGACGCACCGAGGTGAAAGCGCAGACTGCCTGTCGCGAGAACTGAAAATGGCAAAATGCGCTTTTCGTGTCTGTAACAGATGTAACGTTCAGATAAAGGGAAGGAAGAGGACAGGGTCGGCTTGAGGAGACTGTGGGTGTTTATTCAAATTCAAAACTCTTTCAACATAAACAAAAGTCGCGCAACACGCGCTGGACAAAACAGACTCAATTCGCGGCGATCAGCTGTCACTCGATGTCTCTCGCTCTCGTCGCTCTCCTCTCTTTCTCTCCCGTCACAGTCCAGTTCACCCACAAGTCTCCACCGGTCTCTCTCAGCCACTCTCTCGTTTCCTCGTGGCTTTTATCCGTCTCCCCACGCCAATTACTGAAATAAGACACAGGTGTTTGTCATTCACACTTAACCCACTCACGCCGCACCTGTCTCCCGATCCTCTCTCCCGTCACAGACTTCGCTGAACCACGCCCCCCCTGCCACAGTGTCATGCATATGCATTAATGGGATGGTCAAGGGGAAAGTGGGAGTGTCACATAAAGAGATGGGAGGGGCAGCGTAAACTGCGCCTAATTATGTATTCCGCATTATGTACAGAAAAAGCCGGTAAAAGCGCGTCTCTATTTTGCGCTGAAAATTCTCCGCCTCTTAAAAGCAGGTTAAAAGCACCTCGCTATTGGTGTTACTCGATCTTAGTGCTGCATTTGATACTATTGACCACAACATTCTTTTAAATAGACTCGAACATTATGTTGGCATTAGTGGAATTGCAGTAGCATGGTTTAAATCATACTTATCTGATGTAAGAAAAAATGATGTGGACGTCGAAGATCTCAAAAATGAAAAAAACTGCTCAAAAACTGCTATGCTGTTTATTACAGCATAGCAGTGGCAAGGTACACGAAGCACCTTGGGTTCACCGGCGTCAGAATGAACCCAGAACATCCCAATCTTAAACCTTTTATCCTGTTACAGTTTACCACTCTTAATGTAAATTAAGTTGCTCTTGTTGTAACAGCTCTGTTCTGTATGTTAATGAAGTTAAGACACCCCATTGTCTGAGAAGGTTCTCGGTGTCCCACACCCATTCCCATTCTACAATTGACTACTATTTGTTCAGGATGTAATCAACCCAAATGGTGAAGAAACAATATAACTTCACTTCTTTCATCTCTATGATAATTAAGCCATTTTGGGGATGAGCTCATTCTAAAATATATTTTGGAGTGGAATCTGGGTCGAGGCAGACTACAATTTCTTACAGTTTGTAGCAGTAACTGCAAGATGTCTTATCGATCACAAGTTCAGTATGGCGTACCACAAGGCTCAGTACTAGGACAGTTGCTGTTCACTCTGTACGTGCTACCCTTGGGAGATCTCATTAGGAAGCATGGCATTAGTTTTCACTGTTATGCTGATGATACCCAGCTCTATATTTCTTCACGCCCTGACGAAACTTACCAATTCACAAAATTAACGGAATGCATAGCTGATATAAAAAATTGGACGACTAGTAATTTCCTACTACTTAATTCTGAAAAAACAGAGATTCTAATTATGGGACAAAAAACTTCCTCACGTAATAACCTAGAATACTGTCTAACACTTGATGGCTGCATATTATATTCAAATGCGCATACCTATAGAATTAACTCTTAATACGCATGTGCATGCCATCAGCGTTCTCACAAGTTTGCGTAGAGAGAACTTAAGAGTTTTCTGTTAAAAACGATGACGTGTTAGCGGCTCCTAAGTTGTTAACTAATGATCGTTGCGACGTAAGTGAATAAATCAAAACTAACTTTAGCTGGACAATAACTTTATTCTAGAGCTGCCATAAAGCCAAAACAATCTCTGTTACTTTAATTTCCTATTATCACTGTAAAGCCGCTTTGGAACAATCTACATTGTTAAAAGCGCTAAATGAAGATGACTTGACTTGACTTGGGAAACTGAAGGTTGTGGATAGATTCTGTATAGAGAAATGGTCTTTGATCTCTTGTCAAGTGTTCTCCAAACTCAGCAGCCATAGAAGAAGACTCAGAGCTGTTATCTTGGGAAAAGGACGTTGCATAAGTGTGTGCCAATAATTGTGCCCAATGTGAACTAAAGAAAAACATTAATTTCATGAGACCCACCCCCTTTCAATTGTTATCTATTTATTTAGACCACTTTAATTGTTGATTATTATCAGGATGTGAAGAGACTTTCAACCAGTATAACAAAAATAATAATTATTATTATTGTAAAGAAAATTGCCTACCTTAGCTTTAATCAGATTATCAATGGTTTAAACAACTCAATCCAGGCTACGTTAATTCAGACACATTTGAAAACTGCTCTGTCCACACTAGCATTTTCAAGCTTTTTCCGAAAGTCTCTCGTCCACACTGAAACATCGGAAAATGCGAGATAGGTCTGACTGCAGAACAAGCGGCAACATTCTAATCTGAAAAATGAAGCCTACCCGGAAGTGCGAAAAACTGCAATACATCGAAAATCCGCTAGAGGGAGGTCCCAAAAGGGAGCAAATATCCATAGACCGCATGTTAAAATGTCCGTTTTCACAGCATAAATGTATATGTTTACATGTTGGTCCCATGGACTTTTATTGTATTTATGGATAGGTCCCGAGTGCCTGACAACTGTGAGGGGGGTGAATTTTTTTCTAACTCGGTAGTTTAGATCGTATTTAGATATAAAATGTATGACAAATAAGCGCGTGATTTACAGCTGATAACGGGCTTCGCCGAGTGGAATTCCTGAAATTTGACGTCTCGGCCATGATCTGACACAACACATCATACCACCTCTGTATCCTTTGTGAACATTTGTATTTGAAATATCGTAAGATTTTCCAAGATGGCAAATCTTGGACCGCCCATACCCCCCATAAACAGCCTCAAAACCGTTCTTCAGAAAGTCTATGGGTTACGTCACAGACGCTTTGTCCATATTTTTTACAGTCTATGCTGCAGAACCGCAGAACCATTACGTCATAACAGTCTGAGGACGACAGTGCCAGCCCGACAGTCTGAGGGCGGAAGTGGGCGCGGCAAGGCATTACGCTACTTCCGTGTTTTAAAGTTTAAAACAACGTTATTATAAAGACTTTTTTAAACGATTTAATTGAATATATATATATATATATATATATATATATATATATATAAATCAAATAGTAGGCTATAAAAGATAAGAATTGTTTTGTCCTATAACAAAAGACAATATAGTAGCCTACTATTAACAAATGTTAATAGTTTTTTAAAAGTTAAAATTATACTTTATCCATTTGTTTTGCTGAGTCAAAAGATTGACAATATAAATTGAACAAAGCTTAAAAAAATAAATAAAAAATAAATAAAGAATTAAAACAAAGCTTGAGCATTTGAACATATGATTTAATTGAAAATAATGTTTAATACTCAACCAACAATTTTTTTCATAGACCATACACAACAATATGACAGACTGAAAAAAAAAAATTTATTAATTTAAATAAAATGATTTTTTTCCTCTGATATCAAAAGATCGTTATGTGCTCATAGGTGAAATAAAATACAATTAATGCAATTCTCATGGTCAGAAAATTTAACAAATGCTGTAGCCTACAATACAATATACCCCAACAACTAATTAAATCTCTGTAGATCTAGCACAAAATAGTGTCATAATTCAGCTTAAGTAAGTTCAGTGTTGATTCATTTCTGTTGTAAAAAAGTTATTATTTCAGTTAATTAATCTATATAGCCATTCTGATGTCTTTGTCCAGCTCAGTACAGTTCTCATATAATGGTGTCATTAGCCGCGTTTTCATTATACCCTTCAAATTGCGCAAATTGAAATTGCGAATTGAAAATACGCACAATACGTCCATTTCGCAAAAACTCTTGTTTATCGTAAACAAGTTTTTACGCTCCATGAGGTGGTTTTTCAGGCAATTCGAAAAAGGAATATTTCGTAAAACTGCAATGGAAACAGGTTTTGCGCATTTACAGTCACCTAGAAGACGCGGTCCGTGTCCGCAAACAATAATAATTATCATCATTATTATAACATTTATTAGGCTACATTTGTAGAATACGCTTTTATCCAAATAAAATAACAAAGCAATTCGTCACATCTCATTCATAATACAGGGCTAAGATTATCACAAATAAACACAAGATTTTGACGCATATCGCACTTGATGACAGGGAGGCGAGGCCGCGAACACTTGCATTTTCCAATCAACAGTGGAAACAACTTAAAATACTCTATAATTTCTAGTCATACAGAAAATAATAATACATTATTCGCAACTACTTTTATTTCTGTAAACTCACAATAACAAGAAAACGTTGTGCTTTTGTAAAATAAAATAAAACCATCAGGCGCGCTTTCATGATCTCCGTGAACTGGAGCGCGAGAACTGAAACAAAATATCGCCTCCGTAGGCTAAAGCTTGAAATGTACACTGATTTAGAAAACAGTTTATTAATAAACAATTAAATGCCTCGTTATTTTTTCAGACACATTTATTATAGCCTATAACTCACCTATAAATCACCTTTCTGTAGGCTGTGGTTATGGCTCTTCTCATTCAGCACTGCGGGGAAAAACATATTTTCCAGGTTCTAATTTGGCCTTAGAAAACCAATAAAATAAATAAATAAAAATTATTTGTGAATATTTTAAATGTTTAATGAAGGGGCAAAAAGTCATAAACAAATTTTTAAAAATACAACAACCGTTCATTTTTCATTTTGTAATTAAGGGTTAAATGGGTTTAAAGTATATTACACAAATCTGTAATGGAAACGCGCCCAATGACAGATCAAACGTATTGTTGAATATTAACTTAAAAAATACTTAGAGCCATTTTGTATAAGCGTATAATGTTAAGTATGTTGCATCCATCAAAGATAGAACTTGTTATCTTCTTCTTTTCCTTGTTCTGTTTATATGTTTCTGTGTGCTCCGCGTTAAACATGAACTCCGCCCACTTCCGGCATCAGACGGTTAGGCTGGCGCTGTCGTCCTCACACTGCTATGACGTATAGTTCTGCAGTTGGTTAATATTGGAAAATGCTAAATTCACCTGACTGCGCAAGCGTAAAAGCTCACTGAGATTATACAGACAGGAAAATAAATAATAGTTATCGCGCAGTTCTTCTGAAAAGATTGTTTTATTTAGCAAAATATCTCAGGTCGCACTCATTCACCATATGTTTGGTCTAAAACGAAACTGCTCTCATGTTTTGCCCCAGGACAGCAAATGTGAGTAAATTCTGTCATCTTTGCAGGACTGTGATATGAAGAGTGTGCAAAGTAACTGTGATAAGGTTCAGGTCAGACAGGAAGGAAGAAGACAGGGATCGGCTTGAGCTGGGACGTTCACTTTTATTCACGTCTTCAGAAATAAACAAAAAGGTGCGCACAGAGCGCGTTCACCGTGCACAGGCACAGCCAAAACACAATAACTCAGAATTCGTTGGAATCTCTTTCCACAGCAGCACACGCGAGGTCCCAGCTTGTTTCTCTCTCTCCTCTCTTCTTCTTCTTCTTTGTAACGTTTAATGGCGGGTGGCAACCAGCATTATGGTGCATTACCGCCACCTACTATGTTGGAGTGTGAGCCAGAGCTTTCCTTCCCTTAAATTATATAAAAAAATTAAATAAAAACACACCTAATAACAGTAATAATACTATTAATATTACCTGCCCCTAAATTCTATTTATCAATCCAGTTTCTCTCAAATAACAGAATAACTTCCCTACTTCAATATCAAAAACATTTTTTAAACTTAATTCTTCCTGTTCCAACTTTCTACTTTCCTCCCTTAATACTTCCCACTCTCGAGAGAATTTTTGACAGTGAAGAATTACATGCTCAACTGACTCCTCTATTTGGCAATGTTCACACACTCCTGAAGGGTGTTTATTTATTAAGTGCAGAGTTTTATTAAGCCTAGTATGTCCTACCCCTAGCCTTGTCAAGATATTCTCCTCTTTATTGTTTCTTCTAGTTATCCTTCCTGTACCCACATCTTGCTGTAATAAATAGAGATGTCGCCCTGTGTTTCCTGTATCCCAACTGTTCTGCCACTCCTTAATTATGTTTCGTTTGATTATTCCTTTGGCTTCAGACTTACTGAGGCAAACGCACATTACCTCCTCCTGCATCAGAGCCTGTTTTGCTAATGCATCCACATCTTCATTTCCCTTAATCCCTCTGTGTGCTGGAATCCACATAAATGTTACCTTCATATTCATATTTTTAATTCTGTACAATGTTTCATATATCTCATTTACTATATCTTGCCTGCTGTTAGATGTAAATGACTGCAGTGACATTAATGCAGAGCATGAGTCTGTACATAAAATAACTTTTTTAATTTGTAATTCTTCTACCTTCTGTAATGCTATTACAATTGCCAACATCTCTACTGTATAGACTGATAGATGATCTGAAGTCCTTCTTTTACCAGAAACATGCAATGTAGGAATACTAAAACCAAAACCTGCTTTCCCTGTATTAGGATCCTTGGATCCATCTGTAAATATTTGAACATACGTTTGATATAGTGTTTGTAATCTATCTTCCACCAGTACTGCCATATTTCCAAATCCTTTTTGACCCTGCATTTTTTCCAGGAAATATAAATCTACTGACACTGGAGGAAACAACCAAGGTGGTGTCACTGATAATGGCACTGTCGGGATATATCCTCCTTGATTTAATGTCATGTCTTCAGCTATTTCCTCACATCTCCATGCAAAGCATCCCCGTTTAGCTCTTTCACTCTCCCAACATGGGAGAAGTATCTTAGTTGTAGGATGTCGATCCCCAGAATGCCCTTGTAAATTTATCCAGTAGTGCATCATTAATTGCTTACGTCTAATGTGCAACGGCATTTCCCCCATCTCAATGAAGAGCAGCAGGAGTTGTTTTCACAGCCCCACAGCATATTCTTAGAGCTTGAGCTTGCACCACATCCAACTTCTTTAATAATGTTTTAGCTGCCGATCCATAAGCAATGCTCCCATAATCTAATACTGATCTTATCAATGCTATATACACATTTTTACTAGCAGCCCTACTTGCCCCCCATTCTGACCCTGTTATGCATCTCATCACATTTAGTATCTTTTTACACTTGGTATTTATCCTTCTAATATGTTCATTCCATGTTAGCTTATCATCAAACCACATACCCAAAAACCTAAAAACTTTTACTTTCTCTATATCTTGTCCACACATCTTTACCTGAGCCTCAACCCCTCTCTTTCTAGTGAAAATTACAGTCTTGGTCTTCCCAATTGCAAACTTAAATCCCCATGCAATTGACCATCTCTCCACCACATTAATTGCCTCTTGTATTTTACCTTTAATATGATTGATGTTCCTTCCCCTTTTCCATAAGGCTCCATCATCAGCAAACAGTGACTGTCCGATATCCCCCTGCACTTGTGAAAAAACGTCATTAATCATTATGGAAAAGAGTATAGGGCTAATAACACTGCCCTGAGGAGTACCATTCTCTACCATGTACCTTCTTGAAACAGCTGTCCCAATTCTTACTTGTATACTTCTCTCATCCAAAAATCCCTTAATTCAATTGTATGTCCTACCTGCTATTCCTATCATTTTTAATTTTATCATTACTCAATCCTTCCAAACCATATCGTAGGCTTTTTCTACATCAAAGAACACTGCCATTACGAATTCTTTATTAACTTGAGCTTTCCTTATCTCGGTTTCCAAACACATTACCGAATCCATTGTTCCTCTACCCCTCCTAAATCCACTCTGATGAGGTGATAAAATTCCTCTTTTTTCCATATAAAAGGATAATCTATCTGTAATGATCCTTTCCATTATCTTTCCCACATGTGACGCAAGTGCTATTGGTCTATAATTCGTTGGGCTTGACAAATCTCTCCCTGGTTTCCTGATAGGAATAATTATTGCTTCTTTCCACCCAACTGGTAATTTCCCTAAATCCCATACTTTATTATAAAACTCCAGCAACTTTGTAGATGCTAAAACACCTAGATGTTCTAATATTACATAACATATATCATCTTTACCCGGAGATGTTAATCCAGATCCTTTTATTGCTCTTATCATTTCTTCCATTGTAATTGGTGCATCCATTATACTGTTACTATCCTCCCTTCTTTCAAGTAAGTCTCCATATGCTATTCTTGTCATTGTCCTTCCTCTCCTGCCCTCCTCCGTTAAGTTATCAGAACTATTAATAAGAGTAAATGCCTTCGCTATCATCTCTGCCTTCTCCTGGTCAGTCACTGCTGCTTCCTCCCCTATCTTCAATATTGGATACTTCCATTCCCTTCTAATTCCTCGCATACTCTTAATCATGTTCCACACATCTCCAACAGGTGTTGCTCTACCAATTTTGTTACAGAAAGTCTGCCAGCTTTGCTTTTTTGCTTTTCGTATAATTTTCCTAACCATTGCTTGCGTTTCTTTATATTTAATCAAATTATGAAAATTATGGGTTCTTCTTAATACTCTAAGTGCTTTATTCCTTTCTTTCACTATTTTCCCACATTCATCTGTCCACCAGAACTGCCTTTCTTTTCATTTTCCCTTTGCTTTTATGGATCGATTCTTTGGCTACTTGTAGTATTGTTGTTCTAATACTTTTATCAATCTCTTCTATTTCCTCATTTAGATCTATTTTATCCATTTCTATCTCACACATATATTTAAATCTTTCCCATTTTGCACTACTAAATATCCACTTCCCCACTAATTCCCTTTGATCCTTATTTGTTTCCAATAAAACACTACACCATACAGGAAAATGATCACTACCTACCGATGAATCTTCAGATAGATCCCACTCACATATTCCCGCTAAATTCCTAGAAACTAAGGTTAAATCTAATGCTGAGATGTTCCCTGTGTGCACATCTATTCTAGTCCCTCTCCCATCATTTAAACAAACCATGTTTCTCTCTTCTAGCAATTCTTCTATTACCTCGCCATTTGCATCTGTTCTTATTCCTCCCCATAAAGTACTATGTGCATTAAAGTCACCACATACTACCACCTTATTACCATCCAACCCTACTATTTGTGTTATCTGCCCCAACTCTAATTTCCTACAAGGATTATAATAATTTATAATTACACACTCTCCCTCATTCGTCCATATCGCTACACTAACATATTCTTGTTCTTTCCCCCCTACACTCACTTCTCTGAATGAAATATCGTTTCCAATAAATGTAGCACATCCTCCCCCTACTCCCTCTTCCCTATCACACCATACAGAGGCATATCCATCTAACCTGAATTCTAAATTTGGTCTCAACCAAGTTTCCTGTACACAAATAATGTCTGGTTTATTGGGAAGATCATCAATATACTTTTTAAATTCCTGTCCATTGGCCATCAAGCTCCTAGCATTCCATTGTAGCAAGAGGACCATTATTAATACTATCCAGTCCCTACTTGCTCCTGGCTTGCTTGACTGCTTAGCTCATTCCTCACTTCCTCCCACGTCAACTCCATAATATCTAGGTGATGAACTGCTGCTTTTACAATTATTTGTATTCTCTCCGTTTTAGATTTAACCTCCATAGTTGCATTTATCACCCCTGCTATGAAAGTGACTAACTTCTTTAGATCAACCATTACTATCCCCTCCTTTTGCCTGGTCTGGTACTTTTGTATTTTGTGTTTCAACTCTGTTTCTTTCATCACTCTTACTAACCATTTTCACTGCTTCTGCATATGAGATCTTATTTTGAATTTTAGCTCGTTGTACTTCCATTTCCCTTCTCATCACCTCACATCCACCGTAAGCCACACTATGACTACCCCCACAATTACAACACTTTGGTTGCTCGTGATTACAATGACCATACTCAAGATCTTGTCCACATCTTGCACACCTTCTTCTGCCTTTACATGTTATTGCTGTGTGTCCAAACCTTTGACAGTTATAACACCTCATTGGTTTTGGAACATACTCTCTTACACTATAACTCATAAAACCTAGTGTTACATTCTTTGGGAGCACTTCCTCCTCAAACTCCAGAACCACAAGCTCACTGTCCTTCCTTATTCCCTCCCGAGTTATCTGCATCCTTCGAGCACCTTTTAGATTTCCTCCTTTAATATTTGCTTTAATTTCCTCTATTGTAACCCCAACTGGTACCCCCCATATCACTCCCTTACTCCACATGTTTCCCTTTTCAATTTGACTTGTACTTATTACTTTAAACCTCCCAATTTCTTTTATCCTTCCTGCCCGCTCTCTCTGTTTTTCATTTTTACATCCGATCATTAGATTACCATCCCTCAACACCTTGGCTACTACTATATCCCCGATCTGGTTTCTCAATACAGTTGTTAATTTCACCGGACTTATTGATGAAACTCCCTTCTCCTCACCAAATCTCAATATGATTTTAAACTCTAGTCCTTCCGTACCTTTATCTTTTATTACTTTCCCATAATCCTCATTACTCCTCACCCTCTTTGTACTGATCCCCGCAAAAGTATCTCCTCTTTTGTCCCTCTTTTTTCCACCTTCTTGACTTAGGCCTATATCCATACCTCCCTCACTATCACCCATATCAGTGTCCCTCCACTCTGACCCATTCTCAACATAGTTGTGCCCAGAGGTGGAAGTAACGAATTACAACTACTCACGTTACTGTAATTAAGTAGTTTTTTCGTGTACTTGTACTTTCATGAGTATATTTTTAAGTCTGTAATTTTCCTTGTACTTAAGTACAAATTAAGTTAAGTAATGTACTTCGCTACTTTAAAAATCACATTCGTTACTAAGTACTTGTACAATTTGAATTAAATTAATTTTCAAATCTTTGACCAGCATTTGGGTATCCAATAGAAATAACTGATCGTGGGCGGGCCAATAAAAACCCTTGTATTTGGACCGGGGAAAAAGCCCGGTTTCTGGAGAGCTATTCGTCCTCGCACGTCCTTCACTGTGAAGGTGTATTTTAGTGTTATCAAAGAACTTTGGCGTTATGGACATGGAGATTCGAGACGCTGAATTCATTGAAAATTCCGAAGAAATACCGGATGACGAGTGCCCTTGGCCGCACAAATGCAATGCAAACTTTGTTTGCCATCCGCAGTGATTTCGGCTTAAAAGACTTCAGCCTCTAATCTCAAAAAACACATTATGGTACGAAGACTTATAACTATATTTATGTGATAGTTGTTTTCGTTTTTCATGTTGGGTAGACCTCACGATAATTTGACTAAAAACATCACTTGAAACATGAGCTTCAGCGAGCACATAGAGCGTAAAAAAAAATATTTAGCATTGTAAAGTGGCTTTATGTCATTGTCAACAAATTGTTTTATTCATATTGAATCTGTGTTTTAAACTTATAATAAACGGTCTAATAATGACTCTTTCATAAAAACAGTTTCTTGCCGCGACCCACTGGCGTAACAGTGTAACTGCACTGATTGACAGCCTGTCTAGATTGCGCATGTGTCAGTGCTAAATGCTGATAACTTTTGAAATATTAGTAGGTACTTTTGGAAAGCTTTCTTGTCCAGTCAGATTTTTTTAAATGTAAAAAAAATAAAAAATATATGTTTATAAATAAAATAACCCAACAAGCTCATTTATGTTGCATTATAATTCATTAATAATAATATTAGACCATTTTTATAACTTGATTCCCATAAAAATTATATGAAGAAATAATATGAAATAATATATAATTTCCTTTATATACTTCCTCTGTTATATTTTCAGTTGTTGGTTTGCAGTGAAAAGTTTATACTGTTTATACATGTTTAAAATTAATTTAACATTCTTTAAACAGACAAAATTCCTGTACTACATGTTTACTCGTATAAAACACAAATTGCCTGTGTTTAAACCATTCATATTTCTGATTTGATTCAATGGATTTGATGTTTATTCAATAAATATCACAGGCTAAAAAGTAATTAGTACTTGAGTAGTTTTTGAGAGGGGTACTTTGTACTTTTACTTACGTACATTTTTAACACCAGTACTTTTACTTGTAATTGAGTATTTTTTTAGCAACTACTTGTACTTGTACTCGAGTACAAATTTTCAGTACTCTTTCCACCTCTGGTTGTGCCTACCCGCTGCCTTCTTCATCTTCTCCATTTTAAGTTGACCTTTTTCCAAACTCCCACTTCCAGACGCTCCTTTCTCCCAGGATCATCCGTCAGTTCTTGTTTAAACGTTTGAACCATTTAACCGAGCTCGCTAAGTTCCAGTGTAGCTTCACTTCCGACTCCGTCCGTACTAGGAGGCTAGATCGGATAGCCAACCTGCTAACCAACGACTCTGTCGAAAAACGAAGCCGCCTGGCACACCGCTCCACTCAAGAGGCCCTCTCTCCTCTCTCTCTCACACGCCGGCTTATATCCGGTCTCTCCACGCCAATTACTGAAATCAGACACAGGTGTTCATCATCTGCACTTGACCTACTTACGCTCCGCTTTGCTCCGTCCTCTCTCTCCCGCTACAGACTCCGCAAAACCACGCCCCCCTCGCCACAGTAACATTTAGCAACTGTGTGAATAGCACATAAATGGCACAATACTGGTATAAACATGAATATCTTTTGGTACAATATGAGTCACGTGACTAAACTTACATCTTCGTTTTTAATTACCTCCGATTTTACAGTCCACACTACAACGCAAAAAAAGAGGCATTTTCAAGTGTAGCCTATCCACTTTTGAGAGCGTTTTCAAAAAGCTTTTTTTTCCATTAATAAAACCGCTGTCTCAGTGTGGACGTAAGGCCAAAACGGAGAGAAAAGATGCGTTTTCAAAAGAAAACGTATTAGTGTTGCCAAGGCCTCAATTTGAATGAAATTTCAGTTTGTAAGTTCATTCAGATGTATGTGGCTACAACATTTACAGGGGCCAAGTGCATCCGAAGCAAAGTGATGAGGTAAGCGAGCATGGCAAGGATCCCTGTTAGCATTGCCAATATATTGCATAAAATACTATGCTTTGCCTTGATATCAACTTTGACAAAGAGTTACCATATATAAAAATGAGATAACAACAGTTTGAAATAACAACAGCTTTTAATAACTCTTTGCCAGCATGGTCTCATGATGATCTGTGTGAAATTTGACTGACTTTCCAAAATTTGACTGACTGTCCGACTATCGAAAAATATACCACTGGATTCTGTAGGACCCAAGGAATAGAACAAAGTGAGATTCATGGCTATTAGACAAAATTCGCAAACACTATTCATATTTGTCAATTTTATTATATCTGTCCCAAAAGAGCATAAGTTCTTTCAGGGCATAGTGCTGAAGACACAAATCAACTTTCGTAAAACAATATGCTAAAGCTTTCATAAAATACAGCATTTTTTGACATAATTCAAAATGGCCAATGCCCAAAATGGCTAATATGGGACAATTTGGTATTGTTTGACTCTTATTGTAACTTTTTGCTAGCACAGTCTGAATATGATTTCAGCAATGTTGGTGAAAAATGGACAAAACATCAAAATGATGGAAACACAGAAAATAACATCATATGGTGCAATCGACTCATCATGAGCCAAGGAATCAGAGGAAAAAATACTTTTCTTCAAAACCTTAGTTCAAAAGTTATTAGAATAGACATGAGTGAAATTTTGTTGTGTTGTATTTTTAAGACTTATTTCTTCCTTTTTGGTGAGTCAGATGAATAGAATATGGCACATTATGCTTTTTCTTTTCTTTGACAGTCTGGATCATGGGGGAGAGACCATGATTAAAGGAGGACTACAAAAATGTAGGTCTACACACATGCCTTTTCTTCACAGGACACTATTTTACAATAGACCAGAATAAGTTATTAAATATAAAATGTTTTGATTGTGTACATGCTGTCAAAAATATTTATGTGGAGCCGAAAAGTAGATCCAAGGCCAATCTGATTCTTGAACATATTTTGTGGCCTTATTAATGTTGTTTTCTTGTGTCCAGATTTCTGTCATCTCACACTGGATCCAAACACAGTAAACAATCATCTCTCTATTGTAGAGGGCAACAAAAAGTTGGTATATAATCCAGAACCGATGTCACATCCTGATCATCCAGAGAGATTTGCCGGCCTTCCGCATGTTCTGTGTAAAGAGCGTCTGACTGGACGCTGTTACTGGGAGGCTGAATGGAGTGGGTCGGGTGATATGGCAGTGGTATATAAAGGAATAAACAGGAAAGGAGAAAGTTCTGACTGTAGGTTCGGAGCCAATGAAAAATCCTGGATTCTGACCTTCCATAGGGAGGAAGCGGTTGTCTGGCATGATAATATGGAAACACGCATACCTCCCCCATCACCTCCCTTAAACAGAGTAGGAGTGTATGTGGACGAGCCGGCCGGCATTCTGTCCTTCTACAGCATCTCTGACACACACGCACTCAGACACTTACACACATTCAACACCACATTCACTGAACCCCTCTATGCAGGATTTGTGCTTTATACTAATTCAGTGTCTCTGTGTGATGTTGAACCAGAGGTTGACCGATAGTGGATTTACCGATAACTAGGTTGGACCTCACTGGCCTATAACCGATTAATCAACCGATAGTTTTTAAAATGGATTCTGACTGAAAACAAGACATAAAATTGTGCTGAACTTTATTACAAAAAGTGAAAAATAGTACTGAACAATGAAGCTGTACTGTACTTTTTAAATAGAAAAATATTAATATATGAATTATACCTTGATCATTCATGTTAGTCCATAGTGCATTAACTAATGTTAAGACAAACAACTTTAAAATGTAAAAATTTGTTAGTAAATGTTGAAATCAACAAATGAACAACACCTTTGTTAATGTTAAAATGGACTGTATTGTAAAGTGTCACCATTTCATATAAATCAAAATCCAAACAGTCATGCTTAAAGCAGCACTAAGTAGGAATTCCGTTTTTGTCAAACAGCGACCCCTAGAGTCGCTGTGGAGTACTTGTACTGTCGTGAATAGCACTCACGCAGAGATGGCTCGCACTCATGGCCGGATCCCCTCCCCCTGTACACCGGTACCTGCATAGACATCATATAGAGACTAGATGCCCTATTGGCCACTGTGGCGCAAGAAATGCGGCCGCCATCTTAAACCGGTCATACTCCTATTTGCGTTGCATAGCAGCAGTAGATGCCAGAGCACTGTGCAGCATATTCCTGCTCAAATCGGCGGACCATCACTCGGGGATTACTTTTCACAAGTAAGATTTAACATTTAACATTACCGTACTATTGTTTGTATTTTGTGAGTAAAATATTCAATGTGTCCAGTATCGTAGCTACGTGTATGACCTTTGCAGCAAAAAACCCCGCGTGAAAATCAGTTCGGTATTCAGTGAGATATGATTAATTAAATGCGCTGACAGCTCATTGCACCTGCCAAACAGATTACACTGAGCGGAGCGGGTGACCGGTTTAAGATGGCGGCCTCACGGCTCGTCCGTGCCAATAGGCAGTAGCGGTCGATAGGGCGTCTATCTATATGATGTCTGTGGGGACCTGTTCAGTAGGATGGACGCTGTAACGAGTGGAAATAAGGTATGGCCCCTTTAAGAGCTGCGCGCGCCCTGTTTAACTGTCGGCAGTCTGTATTGTATGTGCGCCTTGAACACCACATGTATACGGCGCCGGGTTATTTCTGTTTGATGCTCATTTTATCAGAATTCTATCAGATCTGTTATTTGCCGTAAAGTAATTCGTTACCTCGCGAGACCTGATATCACGCGACACTTCCTGATGCTGCGGCCGGCGGCTCAAAGTTGCAAGGGTGGTTTTGCGGCTCCCAGGCACCAGGGGGGTGCGAGACGACCACCATTCAACACGAAATCAGTAATATAAACATTACAATGACTCCAAAGCTGTTCGGTTAAGGTAAAAAAGTTACTTAGTTCACCTTTAAAGATGGCCATCTTTAAATATCTATACAAAGGCCATTGCATTAAAATTAGACACATTTTAAATCTGAAGCCGTAAGTGTAAAAACAAACAGCACACGGTCGTCATTGATGGTTTTTATTTGGCCTCTAGAGGCCGCTCTCGTACTGTATAATGACAGCGGTCCAGCAACGGACCGGTATCGGTATGGCTTTTTGTCCATAACCAGTTGTTCCTGCAATCGGTTATCGGTGCCGATTGATCGGTTTTATCGGTTGATCTTTAATATCCAGTGGCCCCAAACGTATGTGGACTCTTGAGACACAATTAAAAATGTATACATATAGCAAAATGATTAAACAAGTATCCTTTATTTTAAAGAAATATAGCACAGGTACACTTGTGGTTTGTTCAGTTTCTAGATATTAAAAAAAAATAATTGCTTGAGGTTCTGCTAGGACGCAGCATGAAAAAGGAATTAGTCTATGTTTACATCTGGTATAAAGATGCGTTTTGGTCAATCGAAACAGAAGTAGATGGAGACACTTACCCGTTTACACCTGGTGTTTTAATGCGTCTCTTCAATCCACTTTCAACCACTTCTCCTGATTTCATCGAGGGGAGGGTCTATGGGCAGGTAAATGGATGGGCTTTTTCAGATCTTTCGATCTGATGCGCAGAATAAAGTCATGCAAATTTACATATAAATGCAACCGAAAACGACAGAAAACACACGGAGATCAGCAGCTTTCGTTTTTGCTCTGACAGCCGCAAAAACAGCCGAACGCTGTGAGTGTGTGTTAGCAATCAGGAATGGTGAGAGAACATTGTGCTTGGTATGTTTTTCATCTTCAAACCAAACTTGTGTCTTCAGCCGACAAAGTTTAAATCTTGCTGGCTAGTGCGCTTCTGATAATGTTTACTTTAGTTCAAGTAGGCGGAGAGTCTTTTGTGGCTGTTCGAACACATTCGACCACGAGTGTTTACACTACGAAAGCAATCCGGTGTACCTCTGGAAGTGGTTTAAAGTGGACAAGCTCAAAACATTTTAGAGCCTGTTTACACCATAGCGTCGGTCACTTGTGATCCGATCGACCAAAACACATCTAATTCTTCCCAATTCCCACTTCTGAATGTTTGATTAAGCATTCAAGTGCTTTGTTGTCGGAAAGAACAGGAATCATGGAGGACACCAGTTTAATTCTTGCCAGTTTACTGGGAAAATCGTATTAAAGCCAAAATGATATTTAGCCTACTATTCATTGACAATCGAACACAACATGGGAACTTGGGTATCAAAATTATTCCAAGCTTCCCTGTAGTAAATATGACTTGAGAGGGCGTTCATGTCCAGTTTTTAAGTAGGAAACACGTATTTACGAGTCTTATTCTGATAGCAGGTGAAGGAAGCATTAGGTGTAAACGGGGCCCTAGAGACCATTGTTTAAAATTGTTTGAAAACGTGTCTCTGAAAAGTAAAGTTACTGCTAAGAAGAGCTCTAGCATCTATTGTTTGCTAATTGCACTTTTCTTATTTTGTATCTAATAATTCAGACATTTTTAAGTGCGACTTAAGTATCCAAAAACCTTCTGGGACCACTGTATGCTATTACTGTTATTATTGTATCCCATTTATGTACTGGTTTTTTTTTTTTTTTCTCGATGACAACTTAATCACATGAACACAACCTGCTCACAGATATGTAATGCTGGTGTCTCATATGATTTTCAGCCGATTTTCAGTAGTTGGCTTCATACAGTCGCTGTAGGGCTGGTGTAGTTGTGCCAAATGAAAAGGGTCTTTTTACTCTTAAAGGTGAAGGATTCAAGGATTCTTCACAACCATACATTTGTGTTGTTTTATGTTCATTAATTCATTTATCTAATCATTTTATCATTCAATTTACTCGTAATCATTTATAATAATCATTTAAACCATTTATTTGGTTCATTGATTCATTCATTGATCTGTGATTTTATTATTTTTCCATTGTTGTTAGAACTGTACATTCGTAAATTTTTTTAGTTTCAAGGGATATATTTGTCTTCATGAGTAAGAGAAAAGTGAATGTCTCCATTTCAAGGGTTTAACGTCATGGGATGATGTTGTGAAGCAGTAATTTACACCATTGCTTAGTTGTGGTATAATAACACTTGTTGTATTTGTGCTGGTTTTAGATGAAGTCTTAGCATTGAAACACGCATCTAAGATTATTCAATAAACTCTGCTAATTTTATCATCACTTTGTCTCCTGCTTTCTGCTCTTCCCTGCTTCCTCCATTTTGCCTTTTGGGCTGATAGAAGACTGTTAATACAGTTTGGGTGGCGCTCTATATTAAGGGCACCTGGGTAACCAGACAACAGGTTATAATAGAGAGTGAGAGGAAGGAAGACTACTGAAAGCTTGGAAAGAAGCTATAATAATTCCAGGGTTCTCAAGTTTTATCAAAAGCTTGGAGTGAGATCACATGCGGTTAGGGGAGGGGCCTAAATGGAGCCCCGCCCCCGCCTATCCCCGCCCTCAATTTTACCCATTGTTCATAATTAACCAGCAAAAATTTAAATTATAACAATTGGTAAATCTGATAAATGACAGAGCAATTAATCACATCAAATATAGGCCTACTCTTTAATGTTATATTTCAAAATTAGGCTACAAATATATAACAAATTGCTCCAAAATGTTTGGAAAAACAATATTTTTGCATTTTTCCCTGACATCTTTGAAAAATACAAATGCAATGATTAGACTAATGTATGTTTTGACAGGATATACAATATTACCAAGAGCACTCTGCTTTAGCCTTAATGTAACTAGAAATACTATTAATACAGTATAATATAGAATTTAAAATAAACTGAAGAAATACATCTTCATTCCTTCCCATACCCAATAACATTTCCTTAGCCAAACTGAGCCAAAGCTTTTGGCCTGGTTGCAAAGCAGTTGTAGAGTTTTTGACTGCATCAATAATGTATACGATGGGATATATATTAAATGTTCTAGTCTAAAAATGTTAGGCGAGCTTTCTTCCAACTTACTTTCTCCATCAGACGTGTGTTCGCGCGATGTCGCGGTGGCCGAACTTCCGTGTGTGTTCGCGGACTTCGCGCGTCTATAAGTTGCCTAGTAACGAACGCAATCTGGCCGAGATGCGGACGCGCTGGCGGCAGGAAACTTATCTTTGTGTGCCTGCGCCTCGTATACAACGTTATATATAAAGCTTGCAGGACAACTTGGTTGGCATTGCCTTTTCAGCGTGAGATATACACGGTGTGGCGTGTGAGCGTGTGAACTGGTTGAATTGCGTGTGTCTCACGGCCAATGCGTGAGACTTGAGAACCCTGAATAATTCCTATAAGAATGTAGGAATGCTCGAGTGCTCGCAGCACCTGGGAAGCCCCGTGGTGCTTTTCAAATGTTGCGCTAATCACTCCGCCCAAGTAGCAGTGCTTCGCCTTCTGAGAATATAGTTCCCAGTATGTATACGGTTAAAAGATGGCTGTGTCTCATATGACCTTGTTATTTGTACACACTGTGACTATACAAATCACAAAATAGGAAAATGTTGGCGTTATTTTGTCGCTTTTTGGGAGCAGTATGCTAGCTGTAGCCATTTACATCCAGTCTTTGTGCTAAGCTAGGCTAGCGGTGGGTGCGTCAGACAGAGTTACAGCACGCACGGAGATGAAAAGGGTATGTATGGACTTAGCTAACTCTGGGGGATACGGTGAATAAGCTAGAGTCCCCAAAAGTAGGCATGTTCCTTTAAAGGGTCATGGAACCCCTCTCTTTCAGCTCAAGTCTAGCTCACAATCTTTTTGAAAAATGCAACTTATATGGGCGTGGATGGCTGTGAGAAGGGGTGTGGTAAGGCCATCACTGTCATCGCCAGAATCATCGACTGTCACTAAAAGCAGTGCTCAGGGACATGCACGAGGGCAGGACAGACCCGGGGCTCTTCAATGAGCTGCGCGCCGCCACCGACCTTGCTCTCCGAGCGACGAAGGTGACCGCACGCTCCCTGGGTTTGGTGATGTCCACAGCCGTGGTCCAGGAGAGACACCTCTGGCTTAATCTTGCTGATGTGGAGGATGCCGAGCGGTCCCGGCTGCTCGACACCCCCATATCGCAAGATGGCCTTTTCGGCGGTGCAGTCGAGGATTTTGCCCAACAGTTCTCGACTGCCCAGAAACAGACTGAGGCTATTAAGCACATTCTGCCCCGACGGCCCGCTGCTGCCTCCACTCAGCCGACCGGGCAGAATACTCAGTCTGTTTCCCGCCGAGGGCGCCCTCCTACGGCTCCCACCCCTCCCGCCCGGCCCAAGCAGCAGCCTTCACCCGGGCCCGGTCGCGGAGGAGGCCGTAGGAAGGCGCCCCAGCCCTCTCCAGTCCCGCCCCCCGCTAAATGCCGGGTCAAGCGGCGCTCCTGAGACGGGCTGCTCAGGGATGATGTACACTTCTCAGGAGGTGGTAGCAGGACCACTCCTTCCCCCGGTGGAGGGCCGGGGGAGAATCTTGAGAGAAGTGACACATTCATCCCTGAGCATACAGAGTTCTTGGACGACACGGTGCGCCGCCCCCGGGCCGTGCACCCCTCGTCCTCCTCTGTCCCAGAGCCGGATGACAGTGCGCGCCGTCCCCGGACCATGCCGCTCTCATCCCCCTCTGTCGCCAGACCCCTGGCAGAGCAGACCCCCGTGGAACGTTCGTCCTTCCCTGGTCTCCTCTGTCAGGGCGCGGTTCATGACTGCACCCCCACATCGGGCCGCTATGCCGTCCACGTCTGGGTCAGTCATACCGCCTCGCTGCCCCACCGACGGGAAGTCTGTGGTTCGCATGACCCCGCTGGTTCAGTCCTTGGGAGCCTGGCTAGAGCTTCCCAACCTGTCCCGCTGGGTCGCACGAACGATCAGGCTCGGCTACGCGATTCAGTTCGCGCGGTCTCCTCCCCGCTTCAGGGGAGTCCGCTCCACTTTGGTCGGTGGCAATGCCCCTATCATGAGAGCGGAGGTTGCTACCCTGCTGGCGAAGGGTGCGATCGAGACTGTCCCTCCAGCCGAAATGAAGACCGGCTTCTACAGCCCGTATTTCATTGTCCCGAAGAAAACCGGTGGGTTACGGCCAATCCTGGACCTGCGCGTTCTGAACCGCTCCCTTCACAGGCTGCCGTTCAAGATGCTCACCGCCAAACGCGTTTTCGAATGTGTGCGGCACCAGGATTGGTTTGCAGCGATCGACCTGAAGGACGCCTACTTTCATGTCTCCATTCTCCCTCGACACAGACCGTTCCTTCGGTTTGCTTTCGAGGGTCAGGCATATCAGTACGCAGTTCTCCCATTCGGGCTAGCCCTGTCCCCTCGCGTCTTTACGAAGGTCGTCGAGGCAGCCCTTGTTCCCCTCCGGGAACACGGGGTTCGCATTCTGAACTATCTCGACGACTGGCTGATTCTAGCTCACTCTCGAGATCAGCTTTGCGAACACAGGGACTTGGTACTCCGCCATGTAGCCCGTTTGGGCCTTCGGGTCAACTGGGAGAAGAGCAAACTTTGCCCCGCGCAGAGGATCTCTTTTCTCGGTATGGAGATCGACTCGGTCGCCATGTCCGCGCAGCTTACGAGCGAGCGCGCGCAGTCACTGCTGACTTGCCTGAGACAGTTCGAGGGCAAGAGTGCGGTTCCACTGAAACTTTTTCAGAGGCTCCTGGGGCATATGGCATCTGCAGCCGCGGCAACGCCGCTCGGATTGCTTCATATGAGACCGCTTCAGCTTTGGCTTCGCGACCGAGTCCCGAGGTGGGCATGGCAACACGGCACGCTCCGAGTACCAGTTACTCCGACCTGCCGTCAGACCTTCACCCCGTGGGGGAACCTCAGCTTTCTACGGGCAGGAGTGCCTCTGGAACGAGCTTCCCGGCATGTTGTTGTAACGACAGATGCCTCCACCACGGGCTGGGGTGCCATGTGCAATGGACGTGCTGCCGCGGGCTCCTGGACAGGACCCCACCGCTTATGGCACATCAATTGCCTCGAGTTGCTGGCTGTACAGCTCGCCCTGCGCCGCTTCCGAGCCGTGCTCTCGGGCCAGCATGTACTAGTCCGATCAGACAATACCGCGACTGTAGCGTACATCAACCGTCAAGGTGGTCTGCGCTCTCGCCGTATGTCGCAACTCGCCCGCCACCTCCTATTTTGGAGTCAGAAGCATCTGAGGTCGCTTCGTGCCATCTATATTCCAGGAGCTCTGAACTGTGCAGCCGACGAGCTCTCACGGTTTCAGCCCCTCCCGGGAGATTGGCGACTCCATCCCCAGTCGGTTCAGCTGATTTGGGACCAGTTCGGGGACGCACAGATAGATCTGTTTGCCTCTCACGACTCGACCCATTGCGCCCAGTATTATTCCCTGACCGAGGGCACGCTCGGCACGGATGCTCTGGCGCACAGCTGGCCGCGGGGCCGCAAATATGCGTTTCCCCCAGTGAGCCTTCTTGCGCAACTCCTGCGCAAGGTCAGGGAGGACGAGGAGCAGGTCACTCTGGTCGCGCCGTACTGGCCCACCCGGACCTGGTTCTCCGAACTTGTACTCCTCGCGACAGCACCTCCTTGGCCGATTCCTCTGAGGAAGGACCTCCTTTCTCAGGGACGGGGCACCCTATGGCACCCTCGTCCCGATCTGTGGAACCTCCACGTGTGGCTCCTGGACGGGACGAGGCAGGTTTGAGTACCCTGCCACCAGCGGTGGCGGCTACCATCACTTCCGCTAGAGCGTCGTCCACGAGACACCTCTATGCGTTGAAGTGGAACCTCTTCGTCAGCTGGTGCTCTTCTCGCCGAGAAGAGCCCCGGAGTTGTTCGATCAGTGTTGTGCTTTCCTTTCTTCAAGAAGGGTTGGAGCGAAGGCTGTCTCCCTCCACCCTTAAGGTCTATGTCGCCGCTATTGCCGCACAGCATGACCTTATAGAAGGTAAGTCTTTGGGGAAGCATGACCTGATCGTCAGGTTCCTGAGAGGAGCGAGGAGACTGAATCCTCCTCGCCCTTCTCTCGTACCCTCTTGGGACCTCGCAGTGGTCTTAACCGCCCTGCGTAGTGCTCCCTTTGAGCCTTTACAGTCAGTCGAGCTTAACTTCCTGTCAATGAAGACGGCACTTCTGACTGCATTGGCCTCCGTTAAGAGGGTAGGGGACCTGCACGCATTCTCCGTTGACGAAGCGTGCCTGGAATTCGGGCCGGCGTACTCTCACGTGATCCTGAGACCCCGGCTTGGATATGTGCCCAAGGTTCCTACCACTCCCTTTCGGGACCAGGTGGTGAACCTGCAAGCGCTGCCCCAGGAGGAGGCAGACCCAGCCTTGGCACTGCTCTGTCCAGTACGTGCTCTTCGCATCTATGTAGACAGAACGCAGTGTTTCAGGACCTCAGACCAGCTCTTTGTCTGTTATGGTGGGAAGCTGAAGGGAAAGGCTCTCTCCAAGCAAAGGTTGTCTCACTGGATAGTGGACGCCATTGCTTTGGCATACCAGCAGCAAGGTCGACCGTGCCCCCTTGGTGTGACTGCCCACTCCACCCGGAGTGTGGCATCCTCTTGGGCTCTAGCGCATGGCGCCTCGCTAACAGACATCTGCAGAGCTGCAGGCTGGGCGACACCTAACACATTCGCCAGATTCTACAATCTCCGAGTGGAGCCTGTGTCCTCTCATGTACTCGCTTCAACCAGCTAGTACCGGACCCGCTCAGGTGTCTTCGCTTGCTCGCCATTCCACTCTACGGACTGGATACGTGCGATATTCTCCTCAGGTGAGCTTCTCCGAAAGCCCTGAGTTCCTCCAGCACTCCTGACGTCGGCGCCAGTGTCTCTTGCCTGCGCGTCGGCTAGGTGCCTCCCGTGTGCATGGTACCTCCCTGAGCTACCCCCACATGTGTATTCCCACTGTAAGCCTCTCTGAGCATGTGTCTTTCCCTTGGCAAGCCACCTTGCCACCCCTGGGGTTGAAATATTCCACCTGCGGCTGGACACCCCAGTGATTCCCCATATGCATCCCTCGGTTCATATGTGTATTCTTAAGTCCCCCCCTCTGGGTTGGCAGTAATTGCATACTTCCCTAAGATCTGGGATATGCTCCCCAGTGTACCTTGGTATTCCTGTGTTAAATAGGAGTCCTTCGTCCGTGCTAGTCTCACGACAGGGATCTCAGATTTACGCAGGGCACTGGAAGACAGCTGGGAAGGTGGCGTGATTAGACTGGTATCCCCATTCGTCGTCATCCGACGGAACTCGGAGTGACAACGAAAGGGAACGTCTCGGTTACGGATGTAACCCTCGTTCCCTGAGTAGGGAACGGAGACGTTCCGTCTGTCTGCCACTTCCGCTGTACCGCGGGGATCGCCTGAGCTCAGTCTTGGCTCCTCAGCGAAGAAAACATGCCTATTTGCTGCCAGCGTCCTCCTTAAATACCCACGAGGTGAGGCGGAGTTACGCTATGCAAATTCCGCAGACCCATGGCATTTCTTTGCCATTGGCTCGTTTTGTAGTACTCGAAGTCGATTGGCTTTCTAAGCGAAACCCCCATTCGTCGTCATCCGACGGAACGTCTCCGTTCCCTACTCAGGGAACGAGGGTTACATCCGTAACCGAGACGTTTTTTGATATTGAAAAAGCTTATGATTCCATGTGGAGAGAAGGGCTGCTAATTAAATTGAATAAAATGGGAATTAGAGGTAGATTTTATAACTGGGTCTTAGATTTTCTGTCAGAAAGAAGATTTAGAGTTAAAGTGGGATCAGAAGTATCTGAAGAATTTGAAATTGTTAACGGAATCCCACAAGGCAGTGTTATTAGTCCAGTTTTATTTAATGTTATGATTAATGATAATTTTTATGAATCTTGATAGAAGGATTGGGTCAGCTCTGTATGCTGATGATGGGGCCATCTGGACAAGAGGACGAGATCCAATAAGGGTGATAAATAAAATCAAGGAAGCAATAGAAAAGGTAGAACAATGGTCGTTTAATTGTGGATTTAAGCTTTCTACAAGTAAGTCTTGTCATATGATATTTACCAGGAAGAAAGGGATAGAAAGACAGAACCTGAAGTTATATGGCCATAATATGGAAACAGTAGATCATTTTAAATATCTGGGTATGTGGTTAGGCCAAAAGGGAACATTGAAAATACACGTTGAAAAGGTGGAATCAAAATGCAAGAAAGTCATAAACGTAATGAGAGCAATAGTGGGGAAAGACTGGGGAGCAAATAAACAGTCATTAATGTATATTTACAGGGCACTAATGAGGTCAACAATAGATTATGGATGCTATGTATATGGAGCAACAGCTAAAACACATCTGTTGAAGTTGGATAGAGTTACTAACAAAGCGTTGAGGTCCGAGGATTTGTGCTGGTGTAATGAGATCAACACCAATTAAAGCAATCCAGGTTGAGCTAGGAGAAATGCCCTCAGACCTGAGAAGAGATAAATTAATGCTTATACTGGAGTTGATTATGTGGATGTGGATATGAAAATCATGCAACGAGCATTATTCAGGAATGTTGGGAGTATAGTTCGTTTAAGGCAATGGTTTTGGCTGGGTAACAAAAACAAAATCAGAGGAATATAAATTAAGTAATATCTGGTGTAAATCCCCTACACCTATTAGTAATATCCCTATTTGGTTATTTCCAAAAACTGAGATAGATTTAAATATATTGGAACTAAAAAACGAATGGGAAGAGAGTGGGAAAGGCCATCTGGCAAGTCAGTATACAGGTCCTTCTCAAAAAAATAGCATATTGTGATAAAGGCCATTATTTTCCATAATGTAATGATAAAAATTAAACTTTCATATATTTTTTGATTCATTGCACACCAACTGAAATATTTCAGGTCTTTTATTGTTTTAATACTGATGATTTTGGCATACAGCTCATGAAAACCCAAAATTCATGTCTCAAAAAATTAGCATATTTCATCCGACCCATAAAAGAAGTGTTTTTAATACAAAAAAAAGTTATCTTTCAAAGAATTATGTTCAGTTATGCACTCAATAGTCAATACTTGGTCGGGAATCCTTTTGCAGAAATGACTGCTTCAATGCGGCGTGGCATGGAGACAATCAGCCTGTGGCACTGCTGAGGTGTTATGGAGGCCCAGGATGCTTCGATAGCGGCCTTAAGCTCATCCAGAGTGTTGGATCTTGCGTCTCTCAACTTTCTCTTCACAATATCCCACAGATTCTCTATGGGGTTCAGGTCAGGAGAGCCGGCAGGCCAATTGAGCACAGTAATACCATGGTCAGTAAACCATTTACCAATGGTTTTGGCACTGTGAGCAGGTGCCAGGTCGTGCTGAAAAATGAAATCTTCATCTCCATAAAGCTTTTCAGCAGATGGAAGCATGAAGTGCTCCGAAATCTCCTGATAGCTAGCTGCATTGACCCTGCCCTTGATAAAACACAGTGCACCAACACCAGCAGCTGACATGGCACCCCAGACCATCACTGACTGTGGGTACTTGACACTGGACTTCAGGCATTTTGGCATTTCCTTCTCCCCAGTCTTCCTCCAGACTCTGGCACCTTGATTTCCGAATGACATGCAAAACTGAGCAACAGTCCAGTGCTGCTTCTCTGTAGCCCAGGTCAGGCGCTTCTGCCGCTGTTTCTGGTTCAAAAGTGGCTTGACCTGGGGAATGCGGCACCTGTAGCTCATTTCCTGCACACGCCTGTGCACGGTAGCTCTGGATGTTTCTACTCCAGACTCAGTCCACTGCTTCCACAGGTCCCCCAAGGTCTGGAATCGGTCCTTCTCCACAATCTTCCTCAGGGTCCGGTCACCTCTTCTCGTTGTGCAGCGTTTTTTGCCACACTTTTTCCTTCCCACAGACTTCCCACTGAGGTGCCTTGATACAGCACTCTGGGAACAGCCTATTTGTTCAGAAATTTCTTTCTGTCTTACCCTCTTGCTTGAGGGTGTCAATGATGGCCTTCTGGACAGCAGTCAGGTCGGCAGTCTAACCCATGATTGTGGTTTTGAGTAATGAAACAGGCTGGGAGTTTTTAAAAGCCTCAGGAATCTTTTGCAGGTGTTTAGAGTTAATTAGTTGATTCAGATGATTAGGTTAATAGCTCGTTTAGAGACCCTTTTCATGATATGCTAATTTTTTTAGACAGGAATTTTGGGTTTTCATGAGCTGTATGCCAAAATCATCAGTATTAAAACAATAAAAGACCTGAAATATTTCAGTTGGTGTGCAATGAATCTAAAATATATGAAAGTTTAATTTTTATCATTACATTATGGAAAATAATTAACTTTATCACAATATGCTAATTTTTTGAGAAGGACCTGTATGGTACCCAGAACACGCCCCACCATTGCAACTTTATGTGCCGACAGCACACTGGAGGTGACATTACTTTATTATTTCACAAGTTCTCATAAAAACGAGCTCGTAGAATCTACGAGAACCGCACTTTTAGAACCTATGTCGTAGATGTATAGATAAATTCATTCTTAAACGAAATACGGCATTACAACATTTTCTGCTGTTGTATCAAATGTAAGTAAACGGGTGAGCTGCGTTTTTTCTGGATAAAAACAGTTTTTGCATTTATCTACCGATTTCAGTGGTTTGTATGTGGTGTACAAAAAGTTCCATCTCTAGTTATTTAAAATCTCGATAGTAGTTAGACTTGTAAAATATATTTTTAATAAAAAATGGTCAAAGCTCAGGCTTGTCATGTATTTGGCTTTTTATTCTTGGATAAGAATGGTGAAGACCCCCATACTGAGATATAATTTAAGTTTTCTTATTGTGGAAAAAGCATTTTCTGTGATTGACCAGATTTTAGCAATAACAAAGATAACTGATTGATCCTTTATGATAATACATATGTTATGGTACAACTATAGTGCAATGCAAATAGTAAATATAACATAAAGTGAGAAGTAATAGTAAATAGTTTAGTCAATAAAATAAACAAATAGTATACAGCAAATAAAATAGTAATGAATAGTATAATTATTCAATTTCATAGGTACAATAATACAATCATAAAAATATTGATAATAGCATATAGTTTATTAATAATACTATAATAATAGCAATAGAATAAGAAATATCAATTACAGAATATATACAATAAAAAATAAGTTAAATAGTGACATTTTAATATTTAACTCTTTTTGTTAAATTTCAAGTTTATTGATCAGTAATAGCCATTATAACAGAAGTAGCTTCAGCCAAACATACAGCAGGATACAACGTTAAAATAGCCTAAATATAAAGTTATGAAACTTCACTTTGCCCTCAGCCAAAACGATTTACCAGGGAACCATTTATAGATTAATGAGACCAAAGATCGCCCGTTAGATATACACAAGACAAATTATATCTCATGTTTAACCACTAGACTACAGACATCCGAGTCAGCGGCAAAACTTCAGAAGCACTGGCCGAGGAACGGCTGTTCCAGGCGGGGTAGACGAGCGCTGAGCCCCGGTGATAGCGTCTTACAACTCCGAAAACGTCAGATCAAATTTTTACCTAGGCGCTATCTTTATAAACAAACCACAGATTTGAGCTTTAAACAACTACATTGTCGACTGAAAAACTAGTAAAACTACATTTCGTGACACAATAACAGTAGTATTTTTAAATGTAACCTCTGAACGTTACTATTACTAATTAAATCATGACCAAATACAACCAAAAACAAACGTTCAGTCTTGCTTGTGAAAGGTAATTACTCGAAAGCTGTTTTCAATTGTGTGGCGATGTGTACAGCCCCAAACAGCGCACAAAACAGGCATTTTTCTCAATTCCCGGGGCGGCGCCGTATATATAGGCTAATTGAGCTGTATCATATTCTTCATAAACTTGGCACCTGAATATTAGCATTAAAATGTATCAAGTTGAGTTGACAAAACAATATTTTGAAAACTTTATAAGAATTGTTAATCAAGAAATAAAAATAAGCTTTTATCCAGCTCTTCTATGCTTGATCTGGCTCTGACGTCACTCTGAACCGAAACAGCAACTGTAGCCACACCCACCAAGCGCATACGACCAATCAGACGCCAGCTTCAGTAAACCAGTAAACCCGTGTGTGTGTGTGTGTGTGTGTGCGCGCGTATGTGTGTGTGATGACAAACACAATCAGCCAACAGTGTGGTTATGTCTTTCATGTGTGAATGTGACCACAGTCATATTTCCTATTTATGCTCATTAGACTTTAATCTTTTGTCTATAGAGACCCAATATAATACTACATATATTTTTGATTAACCTTTTATTTATTTAAAAGTTAACAATATATTTTTCTCAAAACTTTCTAAGGTTTGCATTCAAGGCTTTTTATTTGCATTCACATCCGCCAACCTGTAACAAAATAAATTAAAAACACACACACACCTGGGGACAGGAAAACAATGTTTTGTTGTGCACAACATGCTCTTGCGATCCCCTTGATTGTGCGATAGTAAACAAGCTTGGATTTTCCCTTAAGACTGCATTTTGGGATGTAAGCAAACATTATTGCAGAGGGCATGGGCACAAGGAATTTCCCATGATTCCATTTGCTACCCTTACACAAAACTACTGTGATTATAGTTTGTATCAAATTATAATATCATTGCACTTTGATATAGCCTGCTTTGGTATTGAATAATTAATATAATCATTTCCCATGATATTCTCATGATACTCCAAAGGCATTCAAATATAATATAGCTTTAAATTATATAAATCTACATAAAATAATGTAATACACTGTATATAATCAAATATATTACATATATATATATAGGCAATACCACACAGGCAGGAGTGCAACTTCACAACAGTAATATTTCACAATGTTAGTAAAAATTTATTACACAATTATTACAAAATTGTATCAAATAAATGCACCCTGGGTGAGCATAAGAAATATAAATATACATGTATGTATACCACGTATGTAGTGAACTGACATGAAATGAAAGCTGAAATAAAATTTCTCATTTCAAAAAAAAAAAAAAAAAAAAAAAAAAAACACACACATAGCCTCTGTCTGTTTGTAATATACTTACTGTATATGGGGTCAGTTTAATTTAAAAAAGCTATATTTTGAACAAAAAGCTGAGAAATATGGGTGGATTATACTGGAAATGAAAATGTGACACACCAAGAAATGGTTTCTTTCTTTCTGTTTCCACTTGCTTTATTCATGCATTATAACTTTACAAATATTGCACAAATCTCCATCTACAAATAGATCAAGTGCTGGATAAATTGTGTCGGTGGAGCCATCAATGATTTTGGACATTTTCAGTATGAGAAAGAATAAATGACAATAAATATTAGAGAGTTTAGTGGCCTCAGTAAAACAAATTTAACTAATTATACATTACCCATAAGGTTATATGTCCTTATGGGTAATGGGAACGAAGGGCACGAAGCTCCCGTTCCACCACATCCCAAAGATGCTCTATTGGGTTGAGATCTGGTGACTGTGGGGGCCATTTTAGTACATTGAACTCATTGTCATTTTCAAGAAACCAATTTGAAATGATTCGAGCTTTGTGCATGGTGCATTATCCTGCTGGAAGTAGCCATCAGAGGATGGGTACATGGTGGCCATAATGGGATGGACATGGTCAGAAACAATGCTCAGGTAGGCCGTGGCATTTAAACAATGCCCAATTGGCACTAAGAGGCCTAAAGTGTGCCAAGAAAACATCCCCCACACCATTACACCACCACCACCAGCCTGCACAGTGGTAACAAGGCATGATGGATCCATGTTCTCATTCTGTTTACGCCAAATTCTGACTCTACCATCTGAATGTCTCAACAGAATTCGAGACTCATCAGACCAGGCAACATTTTTCCAGTCTTCAACTGTCCAATTTTGGTGAGCTCTTGCAAATTGTAGCCCCTTTTTCCTATTTGTAGTGGAGATGAGTGGTACCCGGTGGGGTCTTCTGCTGTTGTAGCCCATCCGCCTCAAGGTTGTGCGTGTTGTGGCTTCACAAATGCTTTGCTGCATACCTCGGCTGTAACGAGTGGTTATTTCAGTCAAAGTTGCTCTTCTATCAGCTTGAATCAGTCGGCCCATTCTCCTCTGACCTCTAGCATCAACAAGGCATTTTCGCCCACAGGACTGCCGCATACTGGATGTTTTTCCCTTTTCACACCATTCTTTGTAAACTCTAGAAATGGTTGTGCGTGAAAATCCCAGTAACTGAGCAGATTGTGAAATACTCAGACCGGCCCGTCTGGCACCAACAACCATGCCACGCTCAAAATTGCTTAAATCACATTTCTTTCCCATTCTGACATTCAGTTTGGAGTTCAGGAGATTGTCTTGACCAGGACCACACCCCTGAATGCATTGAAGCAACTGCCATGTGATTGGTTGATTAGATAATTGCATTAATGAGAAATTGAACAGGCGTTCCTAATAACCCTTTAGGTGAGTGTATATGCTTATATTCCAGCATACCGAAACTTTTAAAACAAAACTACTAGAACTCCCACCCTCCCACCTTCCCCTTCCGCCTGATATGCACTGCATGGAGAGGAGTACTTAAACAGAAAAAAATAAATAAATAATAAACAGCTACCAACATTGGAGTGGTCTTAGGTCCAACTCAAGTTGAGTCAACATCTCTTTCCTCCAAGTCTTCTCCACCTAAATACTTTATGAAGGGTTCCCAAATTTTAGAAAACTGTTGTCTTTTATTCCTTATATGGAGCCGTATACGTTCCAGATGAAGAGTATTTGTGAGTTCGTCAACCCATAGCTGGAAAGATGGCGCAAATTCGCTTTTCCAGAAAGTTAAAATAAGCTTTTTGGCTGTTAAAAGCCCATAGGAAAGAAATTGTTGTTGAGACTTGGACAAACAGAGCTCATGTCTTGAAACCCCAAACACAATTAAAAACTCATCTGGTTCAATATATTGATTTGTGATTTCAGAGATGACATTGAAAATCTTGCACCAGAAGTTTTGAAGATTAGGACATACTGCATAACTGTGAAGCAGGGTCGCATCCGCCGTCTTGCATTTATCACACTTCCGGGAGACAGCTGGAAATATTCTGGATAATTTTGTTTTAGAATAGTGTAGTCTATGCAAGATTTTAAACTGAATGAGGCAATGTCTGGAATTTATAGAACATCTATTAATCTCTTCCAGGCTATCAGCCCATAACTCATTAGAAATCTCTGACCCTAATTCTTCCTCCCATAGACTCTTGATTGAAGATGTAACAGGCAATTTGGAGGCCTGGTGGGTGTTATAAATACAGGAAATCATTTTCCCTTTGCCAAAATAGTAATTAAGGCAAGTGTCCAAACAAGAAGGGCTAATTGCAGAGAGCCTTAAGTAAGATTGTACATAGTTCCTGACTTGCAAGAACCTAAAAAAATTACTTCTATGAAGTTTGTATTTCTCCCGAAATTTTTCAAAGGAGACGAATGTACCATCTTGATACAGATCCCTTACTGCGTGCATTCCTGATTCTCTCCATTGCTGAAAACCTTTATCTAATATGGAGGGTATAAAAGAGGGATTGTCAGCTATGGGAATTGATAAAGGTAATGTCTCCACCCCAAAATGAATTCTAATTTGTTTCCAAATACGGATCATACTGCTAATGACAGGGCTCCATCTGTAGATTTCTTTTTTTACAGCTCATTGGTGAAAGAATCACAGCACCAAGATCGTAGGGGGTACATTCATCCTGTTCTAATCTGAGCCAGTCCAGTTGTCCACTTTTATCATTTAATATTATTGATACAACTCTGAGGTTAGCTGCCCAGTAATAGCAGCGGAAGTCCGGAAAAGCAAGACCCCCTGACTTTCTGGGTTTGGAAAGATGTGTTTGCTTAATTCTATGATTTTTATAATTCCAAATAAAGGGTAAGACAGCTGAATCAAGTTGCTTAAAAAAGGATTTGGGGAGAAATAAAGGGGTGTTTTGCAACAGATATAATAGTTGCGGGAGAAAAACCATCTTGATGGCATTTATTCTACCTATTAAAGAGATGGGAAGAGTTCTCCAGAACTGAATATTTCTTTTCAATTTTTCTAGAAGGGGAATTGGCTTCTCGTAGAGAGCTAAACTTCCTAGTTACAACGATTCCTAAATAAGTAAATCTGTCTTTAGCTATTTTAAACCGAACTGGGTAAATTTGCAAAAGATCTTTAAGTCCAACTGGCATGAGTTCACTTTTATTTAGATTAATTCTGTAGCCTGAGAATGAGCCAAATTGTTCTATCACTTCTAAGATTACAGGGATACTAGACGCAGGTTTAGTCGCATACAGTAAGACATCATCCGCATATAAAGAAATTTTATTTATAGTGTTTTTCGTATGTAGCCCATGAATTCTCTCATCACAGCGAATGGCTTCCGCTAGTGGCTCAATGGCCAGTGCAAACAGAAGGGGAGAAAGCGGGCAACCCTGTCGGGTACCCCTAAATAAAGTAAAAGATGGTGACAAAATTGTATTTGTGAGTATACGCGCTCTAGGATTTTTATATAGAATTTTAAGCCAAGTGATGAATTTATTTCCTATATGGAATTTCTGTAGCAGGGCGAAGAGGTAAGGCCACTCTACCTGATCAAATACCTTTTCAGCGTCTAAGGACAAAATCACCAGATCAGAACGATTAGTCTGGGAAGAGTATAGAATATTAAACAAGCGACGAAGATTACTAAAAGAGCTACGACCTGAAACAAAGCCGGTCTGATCAGGTTTCACTAATTTCCCTAAAATCGTATTAAGTCTGATGGCTAATGTCTTAGCTAAAATTTTTTGGTCCACATTAATGAGAGAAATTGGCCTATACCCCCCAACCTCCTCAGAGTCTTTGTCCTTTTTGGGTAGGACTGTGATAGCCACTTCATTAAACGACTGAGGCAGTTGTCCCACCTCCAGAGCCTGAAAATTTTTTTAAGCATATAGGGCCCCAATAGATCAGTAAATGTTTTATATACCTTGCAAGGGATTCCGTCGGGGCCGGGGGATTTACCTCCTTTAAGTGACTTTATAGTGTCCTTTAATTCGTCTAATGTGAAATCAGCTCCAAGAAATTCTCCATCCTCTTGATCTAGTGTTGGTAGATTACAGCTGTTTAAAAAAGTCTCCATGATGGAGGGATCAACTATTGTATTACTAGCATACAATGACTCATAAAATTGTTTAAAACGTTTGTTAATTTCTGAGGGAGAAAATAAGTAAGTCCTGGATTCTGATTTGATCTGGTGAATTATACGGTCATTTTCCAGCTTTCGCAACTGTCTAGATAACAGTTTGTGTGGCTTATCACCAAATTCGAAATATTTTTGTTTCATAAACATTAAAGATCTTGAAAACTTTTCAGATATAATCTTATTGTATTGATATCTAAGATTGAATATTCTCTTGTGCAGTTCTGAAGAGGGTGTTGTAGCATTCTCATTATCTAATTGACTAAACTGTCTTTCTAAAGATTGTAAAGCAGCTGGATTTTGTTTATTTTTTGCACCCTTAAAGGAGATGAAACAGCCCCGTAAATAAGCTTTAAAGGTGTCCCATAAGAGAGAAGGGGAAGTGTCCGATTGATCATTAGTTTAAAAAAATATCTCAAGCTGTGTGCGCAAATACTCACAGAATTTTGTGTCCTTTAATAAATAGGGGTCTGCCCGCCACAATGGTTGAGTTGTTACAATTTCTGATAGTTTTAGAGCAAATGTAATTGGACTATGGTCTGAGATTAGAATATTATGATAAGTGGCGTTGAACGTAAAAGGAATTAACTTAAAATCAACTAGAAAGTAATCTATATGGGTATAAACATTGTGGACTTGTGAATGAAAGGAGTAGTCCCTCCCAGTTGGGTTGGCTAGCCTCCATACATCACCAACATTAGAATTTTTAATGTACATGTTAAGAAAGTCCCTGGATTTAGAGGGGGAAGCACGATGAGCAGATGATCTGTCTAAATATGGGTCCAGAACGCAATTAAAATCTCCCCCTATAATTAAATTAGTAGTCGATATATCGGGAATCTTTGAAAACACATTTTGGAAAAAGCGTGGATCATCAAAATTTGGTCCGTATATGTTACAGTTTTTTACAATCACTTTGTTACTATTTTCAGAACCTTGATGTCATTTTTCACAACTCTAGACACAAAACTCACAACCAATGATCAAAAAGCACATTTTTCAAAACTCTAACCCTTTTCTCAATTGCTTGGATACAATACACATAAAACTTAGATCATTTGTTCATTCAACAAAGATCACCTGTTCAATATGACACAACTTAACATCACAGTACTACTATTTCAAAAGGCAATTCACACATTACATTTCAAATGAGTGTCTATTCATTTCCTTACAATGATCTAACTATCAATTGATACAGCTGCTCAAAATGATAAGTAACTGTTGCATTACTCTTAATGCATAGTTGTATGGAAACAGACAAACAATATTCCATGTTTACAGTAAATCATGAAAGTTTCAAGATAATGAGATTCATTGTCACCAATTAGCATGGCATGAACCAATTAGACTACAATATCCATGGATGTAGCCTAATATTTTATCATACTGTAATGCTTCATCAGACACTGTGTCTATGGTGCCAAATACTGTACCACCTTTTCAGACTATGTACAGTATTGACAGTACAGTACTGTATAGATGCAGGCCCTTGTAACTGCGTGTCCAATTCTGCCAATCACAGCAGAGCAGTGTCAGGCCTGGACTCGCCATGCCAAAGGTTTTTTCCAAGATGTCATCCAACATCCATTGTGATGTAGATGAGAACCTGTGGCCAAATCCACAACACAGAGTTGATGACAGTGTAGAAGTACAGTAATCACTCCTGTTTAGTTTCTTACAGCAAGTTGAGGAACACTGCATTTGATGTTTTACAGTACTGTCTTTTCTTTTCTATTTCATAGCTAATTATTTTTGCTTTGATTCAAAAAACCATGTTGTGATTGTACTGTAGTGTTTTGCATCAATATATTACAAACTTTGTTCACAATGATTCCACTGTGTCTGTAATATTCTCTCTACTACTGCAGTACTTTTACAGAGATGTATTTACTGTACATGTAGTACCATAATGAAACCTGTATCACCTATTTTGCTCTACAATATTTAATGATTGTACGAACAATGACACAGTGAAACTATCGGTTGCTTGTGTGTGGGTGATCTATAGTTATGTTTCAATGGTATTTCACAGTTAATTTGTTTTTTGAACCAATGATTGTGCAAGTGCAAGATTTCTTTAAAGATGTGAATGCACAATGCAATGTTTTGAACATTAGACAGCCTGTGTTACAAGTGATTATCGTTTTGAGTTTTGTGTCTAGAGTTTTGAAAAATGACATCAAGGTTCTGAAAATAGTAACAAAGTGATTGTAAAAAACTGTAACTAAGGTTATGGGTGTTGAAAATATTTCTTCCGCAAGTATGATAATTCGTCCCTCCTTATCTGTAATCGTAGCCCTATGTTTAAACTGAACCCCCTTTCTTATTAAAACGGCAGTACTCCTAGCCTTAGATGAAAAAGAAGAGTGAAAAGACTGACCTATCCATCTGGCTCTCAACTTAGAGTGATAATCATTTTTAAAGTGTGTCTCTTGTAAAAAATATAATATCAGTGTTCATAGATTTTAGATGAGACAAAACTTTACTCCGTTTAACAGGATGGTTTAAGCCTTTAACATTCCAGGAAGAAAAGGTCAACGCTCCCACCCCACTATCAAGTGTCGAACTCTGAGTGGCAGCCACCCCAGTTATTGCGTTTGTTACCTCCCCTCACCGCGGTATGCACCCACAGACGGAACCCCATTAAACATCCCCTCCCACGATCCCTTATCACAACAGAACTGGAAAGAGAAAACAAAACAAGAACGTACCTGAGAACACAGACTTGCTTGAACATCAGATCAAAGTTTTACCAAGATACAATAAGCTTAACTGAAGTTAGCTGACTATCAGGAGCTCAGTGAACAGTTTCAAGTGTTATAGATGGTCGTCTGCACACACCGGCAGCTCAGTCTTTTGAAGATTCGAACCATGAAGCATACACCATGCATATTAAACAAATCACGTCAAAAAAAAAAAAAGGAGCGCATATTGTCCGAGCAGCGCACAGCCTGGTTATAAGTTTAGTTCGAAGGAGAAATTATGATGTCGACACGTTACCCTCACCGAAGTGTTGCTCTGCAAATGTGAACGCCTTTACCGGGTCCGTGAAGTACATTTCTTCTCCGTTGTGTGTGACCCGTAACTTCGCTGGGTATATAAAACCAAAGCGGACCCCTGGACGGTCTCAAAGCAGGGCTTTAGCCCGGTTAAAACAGGCGCGTTGCTTCAGTATGGCCGCTGGGAGGTCAGGGAATATCAGAAGTTTCTCTCCGTTGTGGGTGATGGACTTGAGCTGAGCAGCTTTTCGGATGATGTCCTGCCATTCTTGAAAGTAATGGATCCTAGCAATGAAGGCCCGGGGATATGAGGTTTTATCGGAGCGTTTTCTCAAGGATCTGTGAGCGCGGTCGATCAAAGGTAGGGTTTCCAACGAGAGCGCGTTCTTCAGCAGGTGCGCAATAAAATCGGCGGGCTCACGCCCAGCCTCTTCGCCCTCTTTAATATTAAGAATGCGCAGATTTTGCCTTCTACTGCGACTTTCCAGATCTGTACATTTCTCTGTGAGCTGCAAGATGCTGCTTGTTAGCTTTTCAACGTCCTTTTGTAGCTGGGAGACCGTGTCAGAAGTAAAAGTTGCGCTACGTTCGAGTTCTGCCATTGTTTTAGCTTGCTCGTCCACCGTGCTTTTCATGGCTGAGATAGTGACATCAGTATCGTTTTTGAGAGCAGTTAGTTCAGCTCTAATGATGACCGAGAACTGCTCTATTCTCTTGTCGATAGCCTCAACTATCTCTGACTTAAATAGTTGGAAATTTGATTGAAGAGCAGCTATCCCCTCTAGCACTGCATTGTTAGCCAGAGTGCTAGCCTCGCTTCTGCTGTCGTCCTGAATGTCCCTCGGGGCTTCAGTCGTTTGTTCTGCTGTTTTTTTGGATTTATTTGGCATCCTAAATGGTTATTATAAACTTAAAGACGTGAAAATAAAATGTTGTTTAGTTTTGCTTCACAAATAAATGAAAAATTACGGAGCTGCCTTCACACGCATCTTACTCTCACATGGCGCCTCCCGGAAGTCGTCAAAGTTTGCGTTCTTGAGCCACCAAACACTGTTGTCGTGCAAATGAACGGCCAGAACGCATTAAAAGTTTTTTGTTTGCAGTTAAAACTGTGTCGTGTAAGCGGCCCCTAAGTTAATAACTAATGATCTTTGCAACGGAAGTGAATCAATCAAAAACTTACATTAGCTGGACAATAACTTTTTCACTTGTGAGTAGTCCCTCCCTTGTTATCTGTCACATGCTATGATTTAATGCTATAAGAAAAAGATGAGTGCCTTTACTCAAGGCAGGAACTGAACTGAACTGCTCTTCCCCAGTTACATGGAGGTCATCATTGGGGTTTAGAGTCACAGTGCATTATGCCCTACTTTCATTTTCCTCTCTTTCCTGAGAAAGAACAGGGGTGTAGGCTCTCAATTGGAGAAGCAGCAACATCGAAGGTTGTAGCCTGAAAGCCTAATTACTGAGGTTTTGTACCCTCTCCAACTATTGTTGGGTCTTGAAGTAGGGTATTATGCTCCCCTTTGGTTGGCTACCATGTAATGTCTCTCTAGTAAGATCCATGCTCAAGGAACCTGACGTTGCCTGGTAGCATTCCTCCTTGTTATTGTAGCACTTTATAACTTAGACGAATGAATTGAGTCTCTTATGGATCCTGGAGAAGTACCTTTGCTCAAGTGCACTAGATAGAGTAATTTAACATGTATATATACTATGGGGGAGGGGGGTTGGGGAAGGCTGTGTATGCGGCAGCAGTTCACAGTGTCAGCTCTCGGTTGCAGGACATTTTATCCTCTCTCTGAGTCGGAGAAGAAAAACAAGAAGTGTGCATATGGTTGTATTTGCAGTGTGAGGGTTTGGAACATGAGAACCAGGTATAGCCTATTGGTTTTTATGTGTTATATGTTTAATGTGAATTTTCAGTAGTAATACAGTACAGTAGATTGCTGTTTTCCTTTATTATTAATTATGACTAGTTCTGTAAATTATTAATGACATTATTTAATTTTGTTGTTTGTGAATTTGTTCCAAAAAAGTAGCTTGCTTTAAACTGCAGCACCCCAGTTTCTAATTTTAGATCAGTTCTGCGAATGTCCCAGATCAGTGTGCTATCATGTCCTTGTCGCCTATTGCACTCCAATGTTACACTGAACTGTGGTTGTATTTCCCTGAATTGTGTATTGTAATGAACTGTAATCTACGATAAGTACGATTATTTCACTACAATAATATGTAGGCCTAGTATAGGCTTTTTAAATGCAGTTCAGTTTCTCTGCATTTATGTATATATACAGGTCCTTCTCAAAAAATTAACATATTTTGATAAAGTTCATTATTTTCCATAATGTAATGATAAAAATTAAGCTTTCATATATTTTAGATTCATTGCACAAAATATTTCAGGTCTTTTATTGTTTTAATACTGATGATTTTGGCATACAGCTCATGAAAACCCAAAATTCCTGTCTCAAAAGATTAGCATATTTCATCCGACCAATATAAGAAGTTAGGGCTGCACGATTAATCGAATTTTAATCACGATCACGATTTTGGCTCCCCACGATCAAATTCCCGTGATCGAGCGATATTTAAAATGCGTCATTGCGTTCCTTATCAAAGCTTTTTGTAAGCGAATCTAGGCTCTGTAAACCACTGTCTGATCACGTGATTCCATGCACCGCGCGCGCGCAGCTTGGTTGACAGTCACAGAGAACAGAGTAACGTATAACAGATAGCGGGTCATAAGGCTATAAACAAAGAAAACAAAAAAAATGTCTAACGTAGCAGAGGGCGAGGCTGAGGAGCTTGTACCGAGAATCGGATCGTCATCCATTGTGTGGAAGCATTTTGGGTTCAAGGCAAGTGACACAAAACAACAACAGGTTATATGCAAAGAGTGCCGTAAAGTTGTGTTGGCGCCACAAAGCAACACAACGAACCTCTTTAACCACTTAAAAAAAAAACATAAAGTTCAATACGATGAATGTATAAGGAACAAGAAATGCATTGCAAAGACTAATCATCCCACATCAACTCAGACATCCATTGAAGCAAGCCTTTTTAGCGCATCGCCATACCCATCCACCTCCCAAAGACACAGTGAAATAACGAATGCAGTCGCATTTTATTTGGCCAAAGACATGTGCCCAATAAACACGGTGACAAACGAAGGCTTCAAATTCTTGGTCAACACTCTGGATAAACGATACGTGATCCCCTCGCGCAATTATTTTTCCAAGGTGGCACTACCTGCGATGTACAAAAAACGCAGAGGGGAAATAGAGAGTGATCTTGCCAATGTACAGTACTTTGCAACTACAACGGATCTTTGGTCAAGCAGGACAATGGAACCGTACATGAGTTTGACAGTTCATTACATCGATGAGGATTTTGCAATGAAGCGTCGATGCTTGCAAACGTCTTTTTTCCCGCAAGATCACACGGGAGAGTCAATTGCCCAGGGTCTGAGGGAGGTGATGGCCTCTTGGAGCTTGCAGGAGGAGAGGCTTGTCTGCATTACAACAGACAACGGAGCTAATGTGGTTAAGGCAGCTTCTCTAAATAACTGGACTAGGCTACAGTGCTTTGGCCACAGACTACATCTAGCAATAGGTGAGTAAAAGTTATATTAACCCTTACAAACTGCTGTCCCTGCTGTAAATATTTATTACATTAAATATATAAATTTAAAATATAAATTTATATTTTTTTCCAAAATATATTCCAATATATTCTTAGCAAAATATACTTAAATTACTCCGTAATTTATGGTCATACAGAATAAAATAAATATGAAAAAATAATCTGTAAGATGTCTACTTTTGTATGTATCTACTTACAATAAAAAAAAACATTGTGCTTTTGTAAAATTGCAAACATGCATGATCAATATATCGTTATAAACATGTAATTGTCTTCTTTTAAATTCTCTAATTAAAAGTGAAAACAAATATTCTCTGTTTATGTAATCTGTATGAAAAGAGAGATGTCAGTCTAATGTGAAACCGCCCACGGAGAGCGCGCGCTATTCAAACGCAAATTATCTGAGGTGATCCATCAGATTCATGTACTTTATGCTTTGAGGAATAAGAATAGCCTAATATTAATAATAATACTGGAGAAGTTTACCTCAGAAGTGTTGGTTTTGGTTTCATTTCGAGGAGCAAAATGAATTAAAATAATTGTATATTAATTAAAAATATATAATTAATTAACCATTTATGCTATATTTGTGATAATTAATTTTAGTTAATCAGTGCCTATTATGTTAATGTGTGTGAATATGTTACTGATAATAACAATATAGCCATAACAACTGTTATTTCTGCTAGTGTTGAGAAACCAAACAGTTTTACTCATGTTGTCTGACATAGGATTGAACTAACTTAAATCTTGAATAATATGATTGTGGTTGTTTACCAAATATTTGGTTTAATTTGGCATATTATTTGTTCATGTTCTTTCTTAGAGTATGCAATGAGAGATCCTCGGATTGACCGAGCAGTGGGTCTCTGCAAAAAGCTGGTAAGCAGTTTCTCGTACAGCTGGCGACGTAAAAAGCAGCTAACAAAGGCACAAATAGAACTGAAGCTTCCAGAGCATACACTGAAGACCGAGTGTCCCACAAGGTGGGGATCAAGGCAGGCTATGATTGCACGAGTCCTGGAGCAGCAGAGGGCAATATCTCAGGTCTTGTCCGATGACAGAAAAGCCCGACACCTCATCCCCACTTGGCAGGACATAGAAGTTCTTGAGGCCATCAATAAATCCCTCAGCCCTCTGTCAGAATTTACTGATGCGCTTTCCAGTGAGAAGTATGTCAGCGTTTCCTTTGTGAAGCCAGTCCTCCACCTTTTCAGATCCTCCATCTTGAAAGTGAACGATGATGAGACAGACCTAACCTGCACCATCAAGACAAAAATCCTGAGCTATCTGGATGAAAAATACAATGACCCTCTGACACAAGAACTGCTTGATCTGGCTTCTGCGCTTGATCCACGGTTCAAGCTGAGCTACGTCAGTGAGGACAATGTTGCACAAATTCATGCCAGACTGACTTCTGAAATGGCGAGGACTGCACCTGCAACCATGGCTGTAAGTAATAATATTGATTTTAGATTCACAGAATGTATGATAAATTAATGATTTTTTTTAAGTGGATTAAAATGATATGAAATCCAGTGGTGCAATGTACTCTCTGGAAATGAGTCTTGAATAGATTTAGATTATTAGGGCTATTCATTATTCATATCTTATTTACTACACACTTCAAGGAGATGGGCCCAACTGATCCTCATGGTGAGACTGCTGAGGATGCCAATGCACCCACAACAAAAAAGAAAAAGACTTTGGGGAGTTTCTTTAAGACTGCTGCTGCTGAGGGGGCCACACAAAGACTCAGTCCTCTCCAAGAACAACAAGCTATATCTTCTGAGCTTCAGTCGTACCTACAATCAGGTAACCTAGACAGTGAGGAGGACCCGCTTGACTGGTGGAGGGAACATCAGAGACTCTTCCCACGTCTCTCAAAACTGGCGAAGAAGTACTTGGGCATCCCGGCTACAAGTTCTCCCTCTGAGAGGGTGTTCAGCACAGGGGGGAATGTGGTGACCTGCCTTCGCTCATCCCTCAAGCCAGAAAATGTCGATAGGCTAGTGTTTCTTTCCAAAAACCTGTAAACTAGACTTTTCTTCATAGTTCTGCCGTAAAATGTTCTCATTTGTTTACATTCTGTTATGTTATATTTGTTTTTTATCGACTGTATATTTTGTGTTTTATTCACATCCATTGCAGGTACAATGCAAGTTAATATTTTGCTTCCTTAAATACTGTATATTTACACAATGGAAAATAGTGCCCTGTTGAATTTTTTTTTTTTTACATTTTCTTTATGGTTTTATTTTGTTTTTATTTATTCTTTAAGGAGATGCGCTGAATTTTGGTAAATAAGAAGACCTATTTTATTTTAATGCACATATTTGTTCAGCAGCAGGAATGTAGCACAAAATGGATGTGAATGCAGTTATAATTAGACAATAAAATTTGTTTTGGTTAATCAACAAATAATCGTGATAATTAATCGTGATCTCAATTTTGATCAAAATAATCGTGATTATCATTTTGGCCATAATCGTGCAGCCCTATAAGAAGTGTTTTTAATACAACAAAAAAAAGTAAACCTTCAAATAATTATGTTCAGTTATGCACTCAATAGTCAATACTTGGTCGGGAATCCTTTTGCAGAAATGACTGCTTCAATGCGGCGTGGCATGGAGACAATCAGCCTGTGGCACTGCTGAGGTGTTATGGAGGCCCAGGATGCTTTGATAGCGGCCTTAAGCTCATCCAGAGTGTTGGGTCTTGCGTCTCTCAACTTTCTCTTCACAATATCCCACAGATTCTCTATGGGGTTCAGGTCAGGAGAGCCGGCAGGCCAATTGAGCACAGTAATACCATGGTCAGTAAACCATTTACCAGTGGTTTTGGCACTGTGAGCAGGTGCCAGGTCGTGCTGAAAAATGAAATCTTCATCTCCATAAAGCTTTTCAGCAGATGGAAGCATGAAGTGCTCCGAAATCTCCTGATAGCTAGCTGCATTGACCCTGCCCTTGATAAAACACAGTGCACCAACACCAGCAGCTGACATGGCACCCCAGACCATCACTGACTGTGGGTACTTGACACTGGACTTCAGGCATTTTGGCATTTCCTTCTCCCCAGTCTTCCTCCAGACTCTGGCACCTTGATTTCCGAATGACATGCAAAACTGAGCAACAGTCCAGTGCTGCTTCTCTGTAGCCCAGGTCAGGCGCTTCTGCCGCTGTTTCTGGTTCAAAAGTGGCTTGACCTGGGGAATGCGGCACCTGTAGCCCATTTCCTGCACACGCCTGTGCACGGTGGCTCTGGATGTTTCTACTCCAGACTCAGTCCACTGCTTCCACAGGTCCCCCAAGGTCTGGAATCGGTCCTTCTCCACAATCTTCCTCAGGGTCCGGTCACCTCTTCTCGTTGTGCAGCGTTTTTTGCCACACTTTTTCCTTCCTACAGACTTCCCACTGAGGTGCCTTGATACAGCACTCTGGGAACAGCCTATTTGTTCAGAAATTTCTTTCTGTCTTACCCTCTTGCTTGAGGGTGTCAATGATGGCCTTCTGGACAGCAGTCAGGTCGGCAGTCTTACCCATGATTGCGGTTTTGAGTAATGAAACAGGCTGGGAGTTTTTAAAAGCCTCAGGAATCTTTTGCAGGTGTTTAGAGTTAATTAGTTGATTCAGATGATTAGGTTAACAGCTTGTTTAGAGACCCTTTTCATGATATGCTAATTTTTTGAGACAGGAATTTTGGGTTTTCATGAGCTGTATGCCAAAATCATCAGTATTAAAACAATAAAAGACCTGAAATATTTCAGTTGGTGTGCAATGAATCTAAAATATATAAAAGTTTAATTTTTATCATTATATTATGGAAAATAATTAACTTTATCACAATATGCTAATTTTTTTAGAAGGACCTGTACTTAATTTTTAATGAGCAGGAATAATTTTCGACTTTAAAAAAATACCCATTTAAATGTTTAGGATGTTTGCGTTGTTAAGACTGTTCAGGGAGACTTTAGATTTAAAAACGGTGTCCTGTTATGCAATGTTTTCTCAGTCAAATCATACAATTTCCTATTGATTCAATAGAACGCGTGAGCTCACTAGGGAATCACAATATGGCGGCACGGTGGCTTCACTGTTTATGACGTCATGAGCTATCCAGTCATTCTATATAGATCAGTGGTGGCAACCCTAGTTCATTCCCCTTCACTTTCCATTTTAGCCATGTATGCATGATTGTGTGTGTGTGTGTGTGTGTGTGTGTGTGTGTGTGTGTGTGTGTGTGTGTGTGTGTGTGTGTGTGTGTGTGTGTGTGTGTGTGTGTGTGTGTGTGTGTGTGTGTGTGTGTATCTGTTTGTTTATACTAGTTATGTGTTCGTAATTTAGTCAAAGCTTTGGTGCACATTCTAGTGAGTCTGATTCTGGTCCCTGCTTGTAAATCAACGTCCCTTTAACAATGTGATCACAGCTATATGCTGAGAAAGAGAGTTTTTTTGTGGCCATGATAAATATTTTTTCTGCGAGTTGATAGAGGTATAAGTAGATAGGTGGATAGAGTTGATAAGTGTTCGCTGGACGAACAGATTAATTGATTGTAATATTAATTCAGCTACATCAAGTTAATTAGGCTATTTTAAAGGATTCGTTCACTCCTGAATTAAAATCTTCTGATAATTTACTCACCCCCATGTCATCCAAGATGTTCATGTCTTTCTTTCTTCAGTCGAAAAAGAAATTAAGGTTTTTCAGTGTAGCTAGTTCAAAGGGCTCTACACGATCCCAGCTGAGGAATAAGGGTCATATCTAGTGAAATGATCGGCCCTTTTCAATTTTTGTTTTTACATTTATATACTTTAACCACAAATGCTCGTCTTGCACTAGCTCTGCGATGCGCGTCCACGACTTCACGCATTACGTAATCACGTTGGAAAGGTTTCGCGTGACATCGCGGAACTTGCGGAAGTACCAACCCAGTGTTTACGAAGCAAATGTGCAAAGACAAATGCCTAATTTGCCCACTTTTAATAGACCCTAAAAGGATCTACTCTTCTTTTGTGAAGAAAGTAGCGTCTTTAACGGTTGCTCTCTGTCGCATCCTGTCACAGTAATCTGGCCTGTCAATCATCTTGTCACAGTTAAAATCCGCCATTTAATTTAATTTCCTTTTGTATCAGAGAGAAATGCAGAAGCATGTTGATCTGCAGTCGCGGGTCTTTCATGCGGAGACTCTCCTCATATTAATGCATAATGATGCATTTAAAAGTTAATGGCCAAACGGATCATTAGAAAAGTCCACATTGTTATTTCAGATGAAATATAACACGGATAATATTAAATCTTTATCTAACATTTTATCAGGTTAAACTTTGATTAGTCAGTCAAGCCTTCATCTAAACCTCTCACCGTCGGTTGCGCATATCCGCCTGTTCTTGTAGTTTTTTAACACTTTTTTTTTAGCAGCACCGTGTTTGTAGTTCCTCCTCCAAAGCACAATGGTTTGTGAGTAATATTAGCTGTTATAGTGAGCATGGATCCACACTTCGAAAAATCCACCTGAAATAGTAGACCATCCGGTGACTTTTGACATACTCTTTACAACATACTTTGTCATTTTATTTTTGAGGTTATCAACATTATGCCACTAGTACTGTTGTTTGAGCTTAACTTATTGAGCTGAACCCATAATATTACTTAAATGACAATTTGTTATAAATATTTATAATTAATGGGGAATCACAAATTATCCCAAAAAAATTTGGGGGAAGTATTTATAGCATGGGTGTGTAAAGTCCAAGCATTTTCCGGAAAAAGAAAATCCTCTCCGGGTCAAAATGACCCGAACACAACATGGATAAACATGGAGAAAGTGTCACTAAAAACTATGCTTTTGCATCTGCCTCAGTAAAGGTGACTTTATTAACACTAACCTCATAAAAATAATTTTCCTTGTACTGTGTTTAATATTTTCAGAAAAGCATCTGTAATAATGGATACAGAGGAGAACCCTCCAGCTAAAGAGCGCCGCTATGAGAGGAGAGAAGAGGGTTATTCACCATGTCCCAGCAGCGTGTCTATAAAGAGCACAAATTCAATGATTCAACCCATAAATTTCGGAAGTGGACCTGAGACCTCTGAACACATGTGAGATTCTTTTTCCAGTATTTGAGACAAGAACCTGAAACATCAGCTAGTGCTAAGAAACAAAACGATTGCTTTGTCTTCTCTCTGTATCTCTAGGAGAAATAGAGGAGGCCCAATTTTGTGTTCTTATTACAAATGTTACTCCTGGTAGCTTATTTACACACACACACACACACACACACACACACACATACCTACTTAACCACAATGTGAGGACGTATGACTGGGAACCCTACCTTTAGGGACACCCCTTTCTGAAGGGTCTAGAGACAAAAGAAAGACATGACTGCACTTCTGGAGAAGCTGTCATCACACTTATCACTTGATTTTATTAATAAAAGTCTTCCTTAAAGACCTGACATTTTGCCTTCACTTTAGGGACAGTATTTTTTATGTCCATTTTGGGGACATTAAACACAAACTCTGATCAAGTCATACTTTGAGGACCATGGTGATACACAGACTCTGGTTAAGTCATACTTTGAGGACCATGGTGATACACAGATTCTGGTAAAGGTATAATATCAGGACTTTGTTGAGATGGTATATATTTAGTGAGTAAACAGTTTTTTATTTTTATTTTTATTTCGTCAAGATCACAGAAAATGGGTAGCCAACATTTTTGTCTGATTTGTAGCTTGAGATGAAGTGTCCTTCACTGCTCAGTTGGGGAATGACAATTAACATTCAGAAATATTATTCATTTGACTGTATTTGATTGATTGACTATCAGAGAGAACCAAAGATGGAACTGAAGACAATAGTGTCATTATTCAGCTCAATTCTATTTCAACTGTAAAACAGCTCTACAGAAGTCATTTAATAATTGCTGAAATTTTACAAGTTATGTGCCTGAAGTAGAGGTCAGCACAGGCTTTAAACTTAAGCCCAAACCCGGCCCGTACCCGAAATCATTTAACCTGACCCGAACATTACGGTTATATTTTAAGCCTGAGCCCGACCCAAACCCGAGGTCCGTTTCTCAGTAAATTGCTTTTTTTTTGTGCAATATGCTGTATTTTATGATTGCTTGCCACGATAATTAAAAAAATAAGCTACATGTACAAACACCGTTTCACCAAGGCACATCGGCCCCTCATCAGTCAGCACACAAGAAAAAAAAGAGAAAAAGCACAGAACTTACTAATTACGAAACTTTGATGAGGTTGAAAAGGTGAAACAGTCATAAATTCCCCTGGAACCCAAACATTAAACTTCATAAAGTTTGCGCAGTTGCACAACTATTTACACAAATATAGCCTATCCTTCTCAGTCCGAGTTATGAATGAAGGGAACAGCATCGCGAGCTGATGTTTCAGCGCATCCTCTGACTGCGTGTTGTGACTGAAATTGTGTGTGCGGGAGCACATGCACAAAAAAGTTTTGTAAAATGATATATGATAAAATAAAAATGATTCATATATCATTTTACAAAACTGTTTTGTTTGTTATTTCGATCACATCACAATCAGAGGAGGACGGCTGAAACTGCACACATCTACTTTCTCTCTCGCGTGATCGTATAATTACGATCACAACACAGCAAGCAGCCGAGCACACGGCACGCAAACTAATATATATATATAGCCTAAATAGTTTTTCTAAGACCACGGCCTGCATCCCTCTAGTTAATTTAGCATCGACTGCAAAATAATCATTATCACAAAAACATCTTGAGTCTTTGGCTACTCACTGGGGCTTTAACACATTAGTCATGTTCTTCTGTAAAGTGTAGTAATTGTCCAAAAAACAAACAAAAAAAACACACACTTCAATTAAATGACTCTTTGGGGACTTGATAGACACACACACACTCCGATTAAATGACTCTTTGGGGACTTGAGAGACACACACACTCCGATTAAATGACTCTTTGGGGACTTGAGAGACACACACACTCCGATTAAATGACTCTTTGGGGACTTGAGAGACACACACACACACACACACTCCGATTAAATGACTCTTTGGGGACTTGAGAGACACACACACTCCGATTAAATGACTCTTTGGGGACTTGAGAGACACACACACTCCGATTAAATGACTCTTTGGGGACTCGAGTGACACACACTCCAATTAAATGACTCTTTAATATTAACAGTCTTGAACACATTGTGTTGAAAGTACACATTGCAGTTAATGACAGAAATTCAAAAACATAAAAAATAAAAAAAAGAACAATGAAAAATCAATTAACTTGGAGGTGGGAATGATTCTCAGTGCACAACCATCCTCGATATTTCCTCCATCCACCCATCAAAATCTCTACCTCCTCCTTTACCTTCACTCCTCCCTCTTTACCTTCACTCCTCCCTCTTTTCAACCTCTTTACCTTCACTCCTCCCTCTTTTCCATCCTCTTTACCTTCACTCCTCCCCATTTTCTCCCTCTTTACCTTCACTCCTCCCTCTTTTCCATCCTCTTTACCTTCACTCCTCCCCCATTTTCTCCCTCTTTACCTTCACTCCTCCCTCTTTTCCATCCTCTTTACCTTCACTCCTCCCTCTTTTCCATCCTCTTTACCTTCACTCCTCCCCCATTTTCTCCCTCTTTACCTTCACTCCTCCCTCTTTTCCATCCTCTTTACCTTCACTCCTCCCTCTTTTCTCCCTCTTTACCTTCACTCCTCCCTCTTTTCCATCCTCTTTACCTTCACTCCTCCCCCATTTTCTCCCTCTTTACCTTCAATCCTCCCTCTTTTCCATCCTCTTTACCTTTACTCCTCCCTCTTTTCAACCTGTTTACCTTCACTCCTCCCTCTTTTCCATCCTCTTTACCTTCACTCCTCCCCATTTTCTCCCTCTTTACCTTCACTCCTCCCTCTTTCATCCTTTACATTAGCTGTGTTGGACATGGGCTGTGGCTGGATGTAACCGATCGGTGAGAGTTGCCGTGTGGAGGCGGGAGGAGCTGAAAACTGAGACGTGAGTTTGACACTTTCTGCTTCCCGTAGTGACGCTTGCGCTGTGTTTGCATACTTTACCACAGCTGAAGTGGAATAAATGCATTATTTGCCAAATACACCGATATTTCAGAGACATTTTGATTCAATACATGTACTGCTTAATACAGCGTCTGTTTGTACAAGAATATAGTTCAACATAAGCCTAAATCCCAATGAAGTGGGGTCTACATTGTATCAGTTTTATTTTGATAACCATGACAATATAACATTGCGACTACATGAAAAGAGCTTTCACTGTTATAAAAAACAGATTTGTGCGGTGGATTCGGCAAATCGTGGATCAGTTGTGTCGTCATCAGAGCTCGTGAGTCGCTCTGGAGAAACTGCTCTGGCTGAGTCCTGCTCTCGAATCGCTCTCGCCGTACTCTGAGACCATACGTCACAGTCACGGGGCGTCGCTGTCTGAAGCCGTACACAAGCTCTAACCGTCATGCACTGCTCAAGTCAGCCGTCTGTGCAGCGCTGTCCAACAAGTTCAACAAGCATAAAGCTCTCCTCCCTCTTTACATCATCTTTATATTCTCCTCCCTCTTTACATCCCCTTTACATTCTCCTTTACATCCTCTCCTCCCTCTTTACATTCTCTCCTCCCTCTTTACATTCTCTCCTCCCTCTTTACATCCCCTTTACATTCTCTCCTCCCTCTTTACATTCTCTCCTCCCTCTTTACATCCTCTCCTCCCTCTTTACATTCTCTTTATATTCTCTCCTCCCTCTTTACATCCTCTCCTCCCTCTTTACATTCTCTTTATATTCTCTCCTCCCTCTTTACATTCTCTCCTCCCTCTTTACATTCTCTTTATATTATCTCCTCCCTCTTTACATTCTCTCCTCCCTCTTTACATTCTCTTCTCCCTCTTTACATTCTCTCCTCCCTCTTTACATTCTCTCCTCCCTCTTTACATTCTCTCCTCCCTCTTTACATCCCCTTTACATTCTCATCCCCCTTTACATTCTCTCCTCCCTCTTTACATTCTCTCCTCCCTCTTTACATTCATTCTCTCCTCCCTCTTTACATCCTCTTTACATTATCTCCTCCCTCTTTACATTCTCTCCTCCCTCTTTACATCCTCTTTATATTCTCTCCTCCCTCTTTACATTCTCTTCTCCCTCTTTACATTCTCTCCTCCCTCTTTACATTCTCTCCTCCCTCTTTACATTCTCTCCTCCCTCTTTACATTCTCTCCTCCCTCTTTACATCCCCTTTACATTCTCTCCTCCCTCTTAACATTCTCTTCTCCCTCTTTACATTCTCTCCTCCCTCTTTACATTCTCTCCTCCCTCTTTACATCCTCTTTATATTCTCTCCTCCCTCTTTACATCCTCTTTACATTCTCTCCTCCCTCTTTACGTTCTCTCCTCCCTCTTTACATTCTCTCCTCCCTCTTTACATCCTCTTTATATTATCTCCTCCCTCTTTACATTCTCTCCTCCCGCTTTACATTCTCTTCTCCCTCTTTACATTCTCTCCTCCCTCTTTACATTCTCTCCTCCCTCTTTACATTCTCTCCTCCCTCTTTACATTCTCTCCTCCCTCTTTACATTCTCTCCTCCCTCTTTACATCCCCTTTACATTCTCATCCCTCTTTACATCCTCTTCTCCCTCTTTACATTCTCTCCTCCCTCTTTACATCCCCTTTACATTCTCTCCTCCCTCTTTACATTCTCTTCTCCCTCTTTACATTCTCTCCTCCCTCTTTACATCCTCTCCTCCCTCTTTACATCCTCTTTACATTCTCTCCTCCCTCTTTACATCCTCTTTACATTCTCTCCTCCCTCTTTACATTCTCTCCTCCCTCTTTACATCCTTTACATTCTCTCCTCCCTCTTTACAATCTCTCCTCCCTCTTTACATTCTCTCCTCCCTCTTTACATCCCCTTTACATTCTCTCCTCCCTCTTTACATCCCCTTTACATTATCTCCTCCCTCTTTACATTCTCTCCTCCCTCTTTACATTCTCTCCTCCCTCTTTACATTCTCTTCTCCCTCTTTACATTCTCTCCTCCCTCTTTACATCCCCTTTACATTCTCTCCTCCCTCTTTACATCCTTTACATTCTCTCCTCCCTCTTTACATCCTTTACATTCTCTCCTCCCTCTTTACATCCTTTACATTCTCTCTTCCCTCTTTACATTCTCTCCTCCCTCTTTACATTCTCTCCTCCCTCTTTACATCCCCTTTACATTCTCTCCTCCCTCTTTACATTCTCTCCTCCCTCTTTACATCCCCTTTACATTCTCTCCTCCCTCTTTACATTCTCTTCTCTCCTCCCTCTTTACATTCTCTCCTCCCTCTTTACATCCCCTTTACATTCTCTCCTCCCTCTTTACATGCTCTTTACATTCTCTCCTCCCTCTTTACAGTCTCTCCTCCCTCTTTACATCCTTTACATTATATCCTCCCTCTTTACATTCTCTCCTCCCTCTTTACATTCTCTCCTCCCTCTTTACATTCTCTCCTCCCTCTTTACATCCTTTACATTATCTCCTCCCTCTTTACATTCTCTCCTCCCTCTTTACATTCTCTCCTCCCTCTTTACATCCCCTTTACATTCTCTCCTCCCTCTTTACATTCTCTCCTCCCTCTTTACATCCATTACATTCTCTCCTCCCTCTTTACATTCCCTTTACATTCTCTCCTCCCTCTTTACATCCTTTACATTATCTCCTCCCTCTTTACATTCCCTTTACATTCTCTCCTCCCTCTTTACATCCTTTACATTATCTCCTCCCTCTTTACATTCCCTTTACATTCTCTCCTCCCTCTTTACATCCTTTACATTATCTCCTCCCTCTTTACATTCCCTTTACATTCTCTCCTCCCTCTTTACATTCTCTCCTCCCTCTTTACACCCCCTTTACATTCTCTCCTCCCTCTTTACATCCCCTTTACATTCTCTCCTCCCTCTTTACATCCTCTTTACATTCTCTCCTCCCTCTTTACATCCTCTTTACATTCTCTCCTCCCTCTTTACATCCCCTTTACATTCTCTCCTCCCTCTTTACATTCTCTCCTCCCTCTTTACATCCCCTTTACATTCTCCCTCTTTACATTCTCTTCTCTCCTCCCTCTTTACATTCTCTCCTCCCTCTTTACATCCCCTTTACATTCTCTCCTCCCTCTTTACATGCTCTTTACATTCTCTCCTCCCTCTTTACAGTCTCTCCTCCCTCTTTACATCCTTTACATTATCTCCTCCCTCTTTACATTCTCTCCTCCCTCTTTACATTCTCTCCTCCCTCTTTACATTCTCTCCTCCCTCTTTACATCCTTTACATTATCTCCTCCCTCTTTACATTCTCTCCTCCCTCTTTACATTCTCTCCTCCCTCTTTACATCCCCTTTACATTCTCTCCTCCCTCTTTACATTCTCTCCTCCCTCTTTACATTCTCTCCTCCCTCTTTACATCCATTACATTCTCTCCTCCCTCTTTACATTCCCTTTACATTCTCTCCTCCCTCTTTACATCCTTTACATTATCTCCTCCCTCTTTACATTCCCTTTACATTCTCTCCTCCCTCTTTACATCCTTTACATTATCTCCTCCCTCTTTACATTCCCTTTACATTCTCTCCTCCCTCTTTACATCCTTTACATTATCTCCTCCCTCTTTACATTCCCTTTACATTCTCTCCTCCCTCTTTACATTCTCTCCTCCCTCTTTACACCCCCTTTACATTCTCTCCTCCCTCTTTACATCCCCTTTACATTCTCTCCTCCCTCTTTACATCCTCTTTACATTCTCTCCTCCCTCTTTACATCCTCTTTACATTCTCTCCTCCCTCTTTACATCCTCTTTACATTCTCTCCTCTTTACATTCACTCCTCCTCTTTACACCCCCTTTACATTCTCTCCTCCCTCTTTACATCCCCTTTACATTCTCTCCTCCCTCTTTACATCCTCTTTACATTCTCTCCTCCCTCTTTACATCCTCTTTACATTCTCTCCTCCCTCTTTACATCCTCTTTACATTCTCTCTTTACATTCACTCCTCCTCTTTACATCCCCTTTACATTCTCTCCTCCCTCTTTACATTCTCTCCTCCCTCTTTACATCCTCTTTACATTCTCTCCTCTTTACATTCTCTCCTCCCTCTTTACACCCCCTTTACATTCTCTCCTCCCTCTTTACATCCCCTTTACATTCTCTCCTCCCTCTTTACATCCTCTTTACATTCTCTCCTCCCTCTTTACATCCTCTTTACATTCTCTCCTCCCTCTTTACATCCTCTTTACATTCTCTCCTCTTTACATTCACTCCTTCTCTTTACATCCCCTTTACTTTACAGATGTAAAGAGGGAGGAGAATGTAAAGGGGATGTAAAGAGGGAGGAGAATATAAAGATGATGTAAAGAGGGAGGAGAGCTTTATGCTTGTTGAACTTGTTGGACAGCGCTGCACAGACGGCTGACTTGAGCAGTGCATGACGGTTAGAGCTTGTGTACGGCTTCAGACAGCGACGCCCCGTGACTGTGACGTATGGTCTCAGAGTACGGCGAGAGCGATTCGAGAGCAGGACTCAGCCAGAGCAGTTTCTCCAGAGCGACTCACGAGCTCTGATGACGACACAACTGATCCACGATTTGCCGAATCCACCGCACAAATCTGTTTTTTATAACAGTGAAAGCTCTTTTCATGTAGTCGCGATGTTATATTGTCATGGTTATCAAAATAAAACTGATACAATGTAGACCCCACTTCATTGGGATTTAGGCTTATGTTGAACTATATTCTTGTACAAACAGACACTGTATTAAGCAGTACATGTATTGAATCAAAATGTCTCTGAAATTTCGGTGTATTTGGCAAATAATGCATTTATTCCACTTCAGCTGTGGTAAAGTATGCAAACACAGCGCAAGCGTCACTACGGGAAGCAGAAAGTGTCAAACTCACGTCTCAGTTTTCAGCTCCTCCCGCCTCCACACGGCAACTCTCACCGATCGGTTACATCCAGCCACAGCCCATGTCCAACACAGCTAATCACTCTTCACTTTATCATCTTTACATTCTCTCCTCCCTCTATAACAGAAATATCAAAAAGTTTAACATGACATTCCATCCAACTTCATTGCAACTGAACAAAGAAAACTGAATAAATGAAATTAGACTATATTACTATCCTCTACTTCTTCATTAGCTTTCTTATACTCTAACTTTTCACTTTATATTCTGTTTCATTCCATCCTCAGAATATTTCTACACCTTTATCCTCATTTCTTTTAATTAAGCTCAATTTCTTACAAAAAGAGCATAATATGCAAAGTGTTGAAGTGTTGATGGCTCCCTACAAACCACCCTTTCTTTTAAGAGTCGTGATCCTGTTCCGCACATAATTTTTCACACCAGTCCATGTTCGCTGCTTCAAAGCTTCTGGCTCTGCGTGAATGCATCTTTCACAGTCTTGCTTACCAGGAACTTTGCATGTCTTGATGAACTTCATCATGTGTCTCTCTACTGCTTTTACCTCACTGTCCTCCCATTTCTTTTTTGGAGCGTGTGAAGAACCTATGAAATAGTTAAAAAGTAAATTCTCATTACAACTAAATCGGTGAGTAAAGACCAAATCAAGATTGTGTCCTCATGTGTTGATTATTTGAATTTGGCTGGATATTGCTGCTTGGAGCTAATTCATGTTTATTTGATTATTGTTGTTTGTGCAGTTTAGAGATTTTTCTTACATTGATCCACCTGTGAAACAGATTGATCAGATTGAACAGGTTGAACAGGTTGATCAGATTGAACAGGTTGAACAGGTCGATCAGTCTCTGCTGGTGCTGTTGTCTGAGATAGGTCACTGTAGTCCTCCTCATCACTTGACATGGAATCACCTTGGGCCTCAAGTTGCTCTAAATAATTAAATGACAATAAAATTAACACTATATTGCTTATACTTAGTATCTGTGACATGATGTGTTTTGCATATAAGTACAGCACAGATACACACAGACTAAATATACTCATACCATTTGGGTCAATTTCAATGTCATCAAGTTTCTTTCCTTTGTAGTCAGACAGTGTTCCTTTCTCCATGGCCATTAGGACTTTACTCATTTTTGCCAGCTGCAGTGTTCCCTCTGGTAACCGGTAATACTGTCTGTGGATTCTGATATCGTGACCAAGGAAATCAGCCAGTTGGTCTGCTTCATTCTCATCAAGGTTAAGAATTTTAGACATGGTTGCTATGTGTTTCCTGAGCCTAGTTGATGACAGTGCTTCAGGGTTCTTTATGCCACATTCGCAAGCAGCTTTGTTGATGCACTCTCCACCTCTGTAGGCTGACATTGCTCCACATCTGGCAAACATAAAGGGATTCTCTGCTGGAACACCACAAAGCTCCCGCGTTTCAACGAGCAGCTCCATGGCAGAAACCATGGAAGGCTTGAGGAGCACAGGAACCTTTCTGCCTCGTTTACCCCGGATCTCAACTCTTGTGAAGTGCAGACACAGCTTCCTCTCAAACTCAGACAGACAGATGGCAATGTCTTTGTGTAGCTCAGAAGAATCCCTACTTTTAAAAGCTGACAAAAGCATCCGGGATACCTCACCTTCTCTCCTTCGGTTGAACAGGATGACCTGGGACAGTGTGACCTTGGCTAGAGCAGAGTAGCTGTCAGCAGAAGGGCAAGTTCTGAGCTTACTTAGGAGCCCATCGTGTTTCTTTTCAAGATGTGTGTGCAGGACTTTGACATCCTGAGTGAAAGGAATGATCTGTGGTGTGTTCCACTTGGCTTCTTTCAATGTAGTTATAGCACCAGCAGAAATGTACTCATTCCACCTTGCCTGGTGTATTTTCCTGAAGTCTCGGGCGCATTCAGCACGATCATGATCTCCATACATCATGGCATTGCTCTCAACAATGCTACAGACCTTGTTTAAAGAATGCCCAAGTTTGAGAGCTAAAGAAGGAATGCGGTAGGAGTTTTTCTCTTCATTGTAGCCACATAAAACTTTAACAGCTGCTATGACATGTTTGAAGTTTGCTGGTATGAAGAAGTCTACCATTGTTCTCAGTGGGGTAATCTTCCTTGCTTCAAGAAGAAGTCTGCCTACTTCTCTCATCTTCTGTCTGATGTAGTCATGTTTGGTCACATCAGACCCCATCCTGTTGAACATGTGCTCCCCCAGCTGCATGATGCATCTGTCAGTATGAACTACACGCGAAACTTCATCATAGTTCATAAAGGACAGTATTTTCTTGAAACCTTTGCTCACTTCTAAGCCAACTGGTGTGTTTAAAGCACACAGAGATCGAACTCTTTTCCTGCCCTGGGCATCATCCTCTTTAGGTTTCAGGGGACAGTTTTTGATATGCTTCCAAAGGCTATGCTTGTTGTAAAGCCCTTGGCAGTAAATGCAGTGAATAAATTCTTTGGCTCTTTGTCTATTTTTTGGACGGTAGCAGGCAATCATCTCCCCATGTCCTTGTCTCACCACATCTGTGTTGTGGGCAAAGTTGCCCCTTTTTCTAAGGAGGTTTAACTGGACTTGTCTTTCTTTGGAATGTTTTGGAAATGCTATTGCCTTTACAACCCCCACTTCGTTGCGATGGACAAATTCAAGGTGTCTTGCCATTTTTGAATATGGCTTAGAGCAATAAAGGCAATACTGCTTCTTGTTGTACGCCTTGCGTTCCTGCTTTGGTGATGGCATTGACTGAATAAAAGTCTTTTCACCAGACAAGGTGTTTGTCTCTTTAGATTGGCATTTCATCTTTTTTGGTGATGGTGCGGTCATAAATTGATCAGATGAACTACCTGCCTCGTTGGGAGATGTTGGATGTATCAAAGCACTTTTGACCATGTCATGTCCAGAAGAACTACCATCCGATTCATCGGAGCTGATTTTTGGTATGTAGTCAACATCGCTGTAGTCTGTGACATCGCTGTAGTCTGTGTCACAGACGGAACTTCCGGAATACTGAATGAGAGAATTTAACACTTACTCAAGGCAGTGGTTGCTGTAACATTACGTTTCATCATATTGCGGATACTATTATGCAAGCCAATTCATAATTATGCAAAAAAAATTGCATATAAAGTATCACATGGCAAGTCACATACCTGTCTTTTTCTTGATGGCCTTAAAGAGGATATCTGGAAGAGGATGAATACAAACCAATATAAATGATATATAATTTCATATAATCTATTGTTAGTTCTACCAGTGCAATACACCCCGACCATCCCAATAATTCAGCAAATGAATCTACCCACCTCCCATGAGAGTGTCTCAGACACCTGTGATGAGTGAACCACTGGTGTTGACACAGCACAAGGTGAAGATAAGGGTGGAGCAGGCGAGGATGAGGATGATGAATGCTGCGCATAAGGCGATGAGGGCTGCACAGGCGAGGATGATGAAGGCTGCCCAGGCGAGGATGATGAAGGCTGCCCAGGCGAGGATGATGAAGGCTGCACAGGCGAGGCTGATGAAGGCTGCCCAGGCGAGGCTGATGAAGGCTGCCCAGGTGAGGATGATGAAGGCTGCACAGGCGAGGATGATGAAGGCTGCCCAGGCCAGGCTGATGAAGGCTGCCCAGCCCAGGCTGATGAAGGCTGCCCAGGCGAGGCTGATGAAGGCTGCCCAGGCGAGGATGATGAAGGCTGCCCAGGCGAGGATGATGAAGGCTGCACAGGCGAGGATGATGAAGGCTGCACAGGCGAGGCTGATGAAGGCTGCCCAGGCCAGGCTGATGAAGGCTGCCCAGGCGAGGCTGATGAAGGCTGCCCAGGCGAGGCTGATGAAGGCTGCCCAGGCGAGGCTGATGAAGGCTGCCCAGGCGAGGCTGATGAAGGCTGCACAGGCGAGGCTGATGAAGGCTGCCCAGGCCAGGCTGATGAAGGCTGCCCAGGCCAGGCTGATGAAGGCTGCACAGGCGAGGCTGATGAAGGCTGCACAGACGAGGCTGATGAAGGCTGCACAGGCGAGGATGATGAAGGCTGCCCAGGCCAGGCTGATGAAGGCTGCACAGGCGAGGCTGATGAAGGCTGCCCAGGCCAGGCTGATGAAGGCTGCACAGGCGAGGCTGATGAAGGCTGCACAGGCGAGGATGATGAAGGCTGCCCAGGCGAGGCTGATGAAGGCTGCCCAGGCGAGGCTGATGAAGGCTGCCCAGGCGAGGATGATGAAGGCTGCCCAGGCGAGGCTGATGAAGGCTGCACAGGCGAGGATGATGAAGGCTGCCCAGGCGAGGCTGATGAAGGCTGCCCAGGCGAGGCTGATGAAGGCTGCCCAGGCGAGGCTGATGAAGGCTGCACAGGCGAGGATGATGAAGGCTGCACAGGCGAGGATGATGAAGGCTGCACAGGCGAGGATGATGAAGGCTGCACAGGCGAGGATGATGAAGGTGACGTGGGAGGTGTTGATGTTGATGAGGACAGGGCAGGAGGGCATGAGGTTGATGAGGCCATTATAGAGGTGGACACAGCACAGGGTGCTGATGAAGAGGGTGCACCAGATGTGGATGCGACTGAGGATGACTGTAACAGTCTTGATTGAAACCGCTTCTGCAGATATATAAAGAGATATTTAGCTTAAACAAGAATAAAATGACATTAAAAATATTGAAAACTGTGGCACCCATATAAAACAAAACAAACACACTGTAGGGGTAAACAAAAAATAAAGAAACGTGTTTTGCACACTTCAAAGCAAAGATCATTAATAAAATAAAAAACAACAAAATTGTGACAATAGTCAAATTAATAGTTACACTGGTTCAGACATTAAAACTCTGAACCAATAACTACTTAAATGATTAGTTCACTTCAGAATTAAAATTTCCTGATAATTTACTCGCCATCATCACACCATCTAAGATGTTCATGTCTTTCTTTCTTCAGTGTAAAAGAAATGAAGGTTTTTGAGGAACACACTCCAGGTGTTTCTCCATATAGTGACTTCAATGGGGTCCAACGGGGGGGCTTGTTTGTGTGATAGACATTTTGAAGAATCTTTAATGACTCGTGACTACTGAGTTGTCTCAGAGAGTGATTCTTTAATTTTGTGTTGACTGCGCACACACAACATCCTATAGGTTCTGTACTGGAAACAGAAATGATTAGTTAAATCACTCGAGTCTTTGGGTCCTTCGTTCTTCCCATCAGTCCCATTGAGGCTATGCTGTCAGTACTGGAAAGATAAATGATTAGTTCACCTTTCAAGTCCTCGAAGACTCAAAATATGAACTAATCAATTCTGCATCCAGTATTGACTGCATAGCTCAATGGGGCTGCCACGTGATGAACGAATGACTTGAACCCGAAGTCGATAGACTCGAAACGTGTACGTATCCGGTACTACAGACTGCAAAGTTAAGTTTATGAGGATGTCACAGGATGAACGAACGGCTTAGATCGGGAGGTGAGGTAACTAACAGACTGCATAGCCTGAAGACCCAAATAAATTAATGAATCATTTCCGTCTCTCATAATTTGGCCTTTTCCTTGCATCGCACTTTTTTTCTTATTCTAAATGCGATCAACATTTGATGTGTTTGGGGAATTTGGCTACCATTTTAAATACATTCTACTGAAATGAACAAAAGGTTTTCGAAAAAAGATTTGTTAATTTTGATGAACGAGATTCAAAGATCCAAGTCAGTAAAATGATCCGAACGTGCCACAACTATTACACACGTGTGCTGGATGAAGTGGATATGCACCTGTAGTCAACTGGTTGCCTGTGTTGTTCATTATTTTGGGGGCGGAGCAATGAAGGGAGGTGTGTGTTTGTTTGGCTGTCGATTTTAAATATCAACAGTGTTTATCAGAAATCACTGACTGCACTTTTAACTAGCTGGCAGTAAACATCAGTAGATCGCTGCTGCATGTATGAGATGGTTACCGTTTTATTCCTTGATGTTCTTGCTTTGCCTGACAGCTTATGTGGACCATTGCTGTTCACCTTGTCCAATTCAGGAAAGGGAAGAGAAGCTGCACAATGGGGCTAAGAAAGCAGGAAATATTTGTGAAGGACAGAAAAACTTGTTTATGTTCATTTCTCTAGCTGTCCTACACTTTAACTATCATTTCTTTCACACACATCTCTAAGCTGAAATAGTCAATAATATAATGATACAGATGTTTTAAAGTGGACCTACCGATTTCTGCGGGCCCAAACTGCTGGCTGGCTTTTTATCAGTGGATTCTGCTGATGCTTGATTTAAAGGCTTCAGAAATATGAGACCACAATCACATGGTAACTAATCAGAATGACAGTAAAAGATTATCATGAATTACTGATCAATCTCTTTAGCATTTTCTTGATAGTACCTTGACTCGCCATGGCCAATCTGAGTCTCCATAATTGTAAGTGATTTCTTCTCCTGGTAGAATGTCTCGTACAGCAAAGAGACACAGGTGAGGTTTTCTGCTCACTTCAACGGTTCTCATTTTGCAAGTAGGATTTCTGGTCTGATCGTTTACAAGTCTTCCCAAGGACAACCCGTCTTCTTTAGATGCATCCATGCTATAAAGACATCCAATTATCACTCAATACTTGTAATCTTAGTATACATGATAGAAATGTACAGTTATTTTCTATAAGTGGTTCTGAACCCCAGACGAGTGAGGGCCGCGGGAGAACGACGCGAGTCATGTTTACTGTGGCGAGCAGGACGAGTGAGGGCCGCGGGAGAACGGCACGAGTCATGTTTACTGTGGCGAGCAGGACGAGTGAGGGCCGCGGGAGAACGCGCGAGTCATGCTTACTGTGGCGAGCAGGACGAGTGAGGGCCGCGGGAGAACGGCACGAGTCATGTTTACTGTGGCGAGCAGGACGAGTGAGGGCCGCGGGAGAACGGCACGAGTCATGTTTACTGTGGCGAGCAGGACGAGTGAGGGCCGCGGGAGAACGGCACGAGTCATGTTTACTGTGGCGAGCAGGACGAGTGAGGGCCGCGGGAGAACGGCGCGAGTCATGTTTACTGTGGCGAGCAGGACGAGTGAGGGCCGCGGGAGAACGGCACGAGTCATGTTTACTGTGGCGAGCAGGACGAGTGAGGGCCGCGGGAGAACGGCACGAGTCATGTTTACTGTGGCGATCAGGACGAGTGAGGGCCGCGGGAGAACGGCACGAGTCATGTTTACTGTGGCGAGCAGGACGAGTGAGGGCCGCGGGAGAACGCGCGAGTCATGTTTACTGTGGCGAGCAGGACGAGTGAGGGCCGCGGGAGAACGGCACGAGTCATGTTTACTGTGGCGATCAGGACGAGTGAGGGCCGCGGGAGAACGGCGCGAGTCATGTTTACTGTGGCGAGCAGGACGAGTGAGGGCCGCGGGAGAACGACGCGAGTCATGTTTACTGTGGCGAGCAGGACGAGTGAGGGCCGCGGGAGAACGGCGCGAGTCATGTTTACTGTGGCGAGCAGGACGAGTGAGAGCCGCGGGAGAACGACACGAGTCATGTTTACTGTGGCGAGCAGGACGAGTGAGAGCCGCGGGAGAACGACACGAGTCATGTTTACTGTGGCGAGCAGGACGAGTGAGAGCCGCGGGAGAACGGCACGAGTCATGTTTACTGTGGCGAGCAGGACGAGTGAGAGCCGCGGGAGAACGACGCGAGTCATGTTTACTGTGGCGAGCAGGACGAGTGAGGGCCGCGGGAGAACGGCGCGAGTCATGTTTACTGTGGACGATCAGGACGAGTGAGGGCCGCGGGAGAACGACACGAGTCATGTTTACTGTGGCGAGCAGGACGAGTGAGAGCCGCGGGAGAACGACGCGAGTCATGTTTACTGTGGAGAGCAGGACGAGTGAGGGCCGCGGGAGAACGCGCGAGTCATGTTTACTGTGGCGAGCAGGACGAGTGAGAGCCGCGGGAGAACGACACGAGTCATGTTTACTGTGGCGAGCAGGACGAGTGAGGGCCGCGGGAGAACGACGCGAGTCATGTTTACTGTGGCGAGCAGGACGAGTGAGGGCCGCAGGAGAACGGCGCGAGTCATGTTTACTGTGGCGAGCAGGACGAGTGAGGGCCGCGGGAGAACGGCACGAGTCATGTTTACTGTGGCGAGCAGGACGAGTGAGGGCAGAGGGAGAACGACACGAGTCATGTTTACTGTGGCGAGCAGGACGAGTGAGGGCAGAGGGAGAACGGCTCGAGTCATGTTTACTGTGGCGAGCAGGACGAGTGAGGGCCGCGGGAGAACGGCACGAGTCATGTTTACTGTGGCGAGCAGGACGAGTGAGGGCCGCGGGAGAACGACGCGAGTCATGTTTACTGTGGCGAGCAGGACGAGTGAGGGCCGCGGGAGAACGGCGCGAGTCATGTTTACTGTGGCGAGCAGGACGAGTGAGGGCCGCGGGAGAACGGCACGAGTCATGTTTACTGTGGCGAGCAGGACGAGTGAGGGCAGAGGGAGAACGACGCGAGTCATGTTTACTGTGGCGAGCAGGACGAGTGAGGGCCGCGGGAGAACGGCACGAGTCATGTTTACTGTGGCGAGCAGGACGAGTGAGGGGAGAGGGAGAACGGCTCGAGTCATGTTTACTGTGGCGAGCAGGACGAGTGAGGGCCGCGGGAGAACGACACGAGTCATGTTTACTGTGGCGAGCAGGACGAGTGAGGGCAGAGGGAGAACGGCTCGAGTCATGTTTACTGTGGCGAGCAGGACGAGTGAGGGCCGCGGGAGAACGGCACGAGTCATGTTTACTGTGGCGAGCAGGACGAGTGAGGGCCGCGGGAGAACGGCGTGAGTCATGTTTACTGTGGCGAGCAGGACGAGAGAGGGCCGCGGGAGAACGGCGCGAGTCATGTTTACTGTGGCGAGCAGGACGAGTGAGGGCCGCGGGAGAACGACGCGAGTCATGTTTACTGTGGCTAGCAGGACGAGTGAGGGCCGCGGGAGAACGGCGCGAGTCATGTTTACTGTGGCGAGCAGGACGAGTGAGGGCCGCGGGAGAACGGCACGAGTCATGTTTACTGTGGCGAGCAGGACGAGTGAGGGCCGCGGGAGAACGGCACGAGTCATGTTTACTGTGGCGAGCAGGACGAGAGAGGGCCGCGGGAGAACGGCGCGAGTCATGTTTACTGTGGCGAGCAGGACGAGTGAGGGCCGCGGGAGAACGACGCGAGTCATGTTTACTGTGGCGATCAGGACGAGTGAGGGCCGCGGGAGAACGGCACGAGTCATGTTTACTGTGGCGAGCAGGACGAGTGAGGGCAGCGGGAGAACGGCGTGAGTCATGTTTACTGTGGCGAGCAGGACGAGTGAGGGCAGAGGGAGAACGACACGAGTCATGTTTACTGTGGCGAGCAGGACGAGTGAGGGCCGCGGGAGAACGACACGAGTCATGTTTACTGTGGCGAGCAGGACGAGTGAGGGCAGCGGGAGAACGGTGTGAGTCATGTTTACTGTGGCGAGCAGGACGAGTGAGGGCCGCGGGAGAACGACACGAGTCATGTTTACTGTGGCGAGCAGGACGAGTGAGGGCCGCGGGAGAACGACACGAGTCATGTTTACTGTGGCGAGCAGGACGAGTGAGGGCCGCGGGAGAACGACACGAGTCATGTTTACTGTGGCGAGCAGGACGAGTGAGGGCCGCGGGAGAACGACACGAGTCATGTTTACTGTGGCGAGCAGGACGAGTGAGGGCCGCGGGAGAACGGCGCGAGGCCGGTGGCGTGATTACTGATGAGCGACACCTGTGAGACGAAATTTTCTTAGCAATGTTAAAATGCACATCAACCGATCACTTGTTTAGCTTTCATGTAAACACTACATTCAGATTCACCAATCGGAATGAATTCAGTTAGATTGAAACAAAAGGTGTGCATGTAAACAATGAATGGCGACTGCAGAAAGCAAAAGCTGAATCCCGGACATCGACGGCCGGACATGTCCGGGAAAAAGAGGATGGTAACCCCTACTACTCAGCTTTCGCCACAGAACAAGAACCTGCTAGCTTAGCTTCCAGAAAAAGATGTCTGACACTATGTGTACATTCTGTGAGTGAGATCCCACCCTCTATGGGCGGGTTGAGAACATGCGGGACAGCCCCTACTACTGGCTGTAGTCTTTAGCCTCTGGCCAAAAAATCCTCCGATGACGCAAAATGACGAATTTTGCTTCATCGGAGGATTTTTTCCAGACAAAAAATACATAAATCTCTCGTCTCAGGGGGATATGAGGGTGGAAAGCATGGTAATTCGAAAATACTACAGGTTTTCTACTAATACAAAGCTTAATGCTAAATCCTGAACTATCCCTTTAACCATTTTGTTCTCTTTAGGGAATACAGAGAAAAACTCTGGTGCGGTTTGAATGAAATATGAGCATAACATGGACCAGAGACATATAAACGAACCAAAAACAGGAAGATGTGACCCTAAAAAGGACAAACTGGTCAAGCATAACAGGTTTGACGATAGAAATGCCAATCTGAACACTAAGCAGACCCGGACCAAACGAACCAAGCGAACAGAACTACAGGCATGAACACACCCTGAGTATTTTACAGTTCCAGATATTTTATCATCACTACTACATCAATCCAACAGTTCTTTACTCACCACCAATTTCTGCCATGCCACTGAAAATCAAACAGGAACGTGTTCTCAGCTTCAGTGTAGTGTTCAGTTCGAGCAAGACTCTCCTCTGAACTCAGAAGTTCACCTCTGTATTCAAGAACAAAATCCCCTCTGAAGAAAGCTCCAGTGGTGAAAACTCCACGCCCTGAAGAGGAGAAATTCATTAGCAGCAGTTTCTTTAATGTCAACTATTATTTTGATTATTACTAAAAGTTCTCAACCATATGATGTACATTATATGATGTAAAAGGGAAATTACTGTAGGAAAATAGTCAATAGCCAGGCTAATCTCAAAGTATGCTTTGCTTTTTATACTTTACATTATACTTTTAAAGGGGTCATGACATGAGACCAAATTTGCCTTGATCTTTTGGTATATAAGAGATCTATGTACTATTAAAACTTCCTGCAAGTTTAATAGCTTAAGATGCTCAATCATATTCCAGGGGGGCCAGTGCCACCCCGTGCCCCCCTTCTAGACACGCCCCTGCCGCCAAAGCCTTATTTGATCGGTGAGTGATGTAGATGAGTGTGACAGGGCGCATGTTACTGAAAGAACGAGCAGAGCCCCGGCCGCGCGCGCGCCTTCAAACTGTCTTGCTCTCTCTCTCCCTCCCTCGCGCATATGCAGGGATGCAAACACATGTATGGTCCAAAAAGAGAGAGGTAATCGAAGCCCTCGCCCCGCAAATTTTCTTATAGAAAATATCCAGAAACTTACATTGCCACCAACCCCTGCCATCCCCGGCCCACCCCTATAGGCACATATAGTAAAATTAAATTCGAATAAAGTTGACAAAAAAGGTTTTATAAAAAGATAAACCTCATTCTTTTTATAAAAATGATTTAAAGGCTGAAATATACGAGTAAAAAAAGACAAATTACCTGACATGTACATTAACACTAGAACTCCCAAGGCAGTCATTTTGACTGTTTTAAAATTTTGCAATGTAATAACTTTGTTGAAATAAAACCCATGTAACTATAGGACCCTGACTTTTCCTAAATGTGTCTATATTTTATTCTATCATTGTTATTTTATTAAAATTACAAGACACAAAAGACTGAGTTTTGAGTATTTCTACCTTGAATGGTCATAACAGTCATACTGACCGTATGCATTACAGACCGTGTGTCGGTTGCTCCTTTTTCCTGCTCTTGAAGATGCATCACCGTTGACTAGCAACAATTTCTCTTGTTGTTTGTTTAGTCTATTGCAAAGCTGAAATCTAGCTTTAGCTTCGAGCTAAAACCAAATTGAAATATTGAAAAGAGAATATCAGAACAATGTCAGCAAGAAGAATGACTGCCACAGAGGCTTTAGCCATGCTTCAGAGCCTTGATGAGGCTGAGTGGTTGTTGGTTAACTAATACAATTTTACATACATCATAATTAAAATGTAGTGTTCTGATGTTTATTATTACCTATCCTAACATAACAGATCCATTTATTCTTAGATTTGATATAGCTTTTTGAAATGATATGCAAATAATGTATGAGCAGTCAGAATGACTGCTATGGCCATTATAGTAGTTATAGAATTCTGGGAGTCCTAGTGTTAATGCATATTAGCTTATATTTTATTATTAATAGTAAAATAACAGTCTGATTTTCCCGTGGCGTCTGTTGTTGCTATGCAACCATGCACTGCACTCTCCACAATGACAAAGAAGTTTTAGTAGGATTTTGACTGTACCACTTCTGCATGAGATGAGAACACTTTTTGAGAACACTTTTTAAGATGTTCTTGGGTCAAGAAAACGCTCGCTCTGTCTGGATGTGCTTAAATCCACAATAAGGACACTTTCCAGTCACACATGCTCACTTCAATAAGCCACAGAACGCAGGTTAATGTGTTTACATGCTGGGCAAATCTGGAATAAGGGGCAAAAATCTAGCGGTGTCGATTGGTTTATGCTTATGCCGTTTATGATGACCTTAGTCTGCGTTTACATGACCACACGCACTATGGGCTTATTGTGCATAATTGGGCTAAGAATGCGCAAATAAACACTGACTTTGGGTTGATGGAACCAGAAATGCAAAAATGCAACTGTTTTTGTTTTCGGGCTAATGCCTGCAGAACTCTATTCAGAAATCTTGACTGCACAATAAAAAAAAATTATATATTAAATTATCAGTTTTGTAGAGTAACGTTATTACTGCTTATTCATAAATACTTGCCTTTATATTTGCTGATGAACTGCTCTTGAAGCTCAGGCTTGTCGGTTTCACAGGTAATGTGATGCTCAGCGTCCTGCAGAGGTTTCTTACGTCTTTTATTTCCCAGCATGGCGACTTACTTTCTTGAAATGACTGGGAAAAAAAAAATATATATATATATATATATATATAATGTGAATGAAATAAACAAGCATATTTAAAAAATCTTGTTGATCTTACTGGAATTGTTCACCCAAAAACATACGTAATTAACATACAATTATGTTAAGTGTTCCAATTGAACCTCATGTTGTTCCAAACACGTGTGTTTTTTCTGTTCAACACTTAAGTATATATTTATATTATATCACAGAGCTCTATTCAATGACAGCACGTGTGACCAGTCTACAACAGGAATTTAGATTAAAAAAAGGCAATGTCAATGATGCCAAAAAACATTGGTTCTTGTGTGTCTTGTGACCACAATTGACATGAATCTACTATATTGATTAGCTACAGCATACAGGATATTTTCAGTCAATAACCAGCTAGATTTATATGGACTATTTCTAATGTGCTTTTTGTCTGCTTTGGACATTGAAACACACAATAAAAATACTATAAAGTGTCTATGTACCATCATTGGGCAAAAAAAGATAAAAAAGATAAATAATAAATCTAGAAAAAAACATTCCACTGAAAAAAAGATTTTTGGGCAAATATTGTATTACATAAAATTAAAAATATATCAAATAATAATGATATAAAAATATATAATTAATATTTTAAATCACAGTTGCAATTTGACAACACTTGAGAAAAACAATGATATAGTAGGCTATCACTGACTCGTTTTTTTTTTAATTTGTAGAATCTAAAGTACTATTATATAAGAAATAACAAAATTATATTTACTGGTCAATGCCTACAAGTAGGCAATATACTTTTTTCCTTATTGCAACAAATTATCAAATGAGAAACAAATAAAATACAATCGAGAAGTAAATAAAACCCTAAGCAAAAAATAATTAAACCACTAAAATAAACATACATCTTACTAACTTTCATATTTCACAATGTATTTAGTTATCATGCATTTTCAGGACAAGACTTCATCTCACCTTTCCTGCGTGGTGGAGGGTGGAGGGCTGTCGTCTGACTGTTTCGCGTCCCATTGTCACGTGTCTGCATTTCCCGGGAAAATACATCCACAGTCGCAGACGTGCGTAAATGACGTAGTTACGTATTTGGATTTCACGTTGCAATTGTGACTATTTATTTGACCGAATAGAAAACTCTCTGATGACAAGAATCTTTTTTTTTTTATCGCAGTAGTGTTTCTTCTTCTTCAAAAAAAAAAAAAAAACTGTCGTGGATCAAGTCTTTCTAGTGGACAGAGCACATGATCACTTGTAAACGAACTCACCCGACTCGAACTAGGAACCAGTGCGCATGTCCGAACAAGCACCGGTTTAAAAGAGCAAAAAATGCAAAATGAGCAACCTAGATATCTTGAACAGACATCTTATTTTCTACTAATAGCATTTATTAATCAAAATAGTAAACTGATGTATGCAAATACACAGCAGGGCTGATATTCAAGCTGGTATAATATGTCTCTACTTTTGGAGTCTGTGTTGTTGTCAATTTATTCGAGTTAAGATGGGGGATGGGTGTGGATTATTTCGAGGCTCTAAATTAAACTTTAACAAGTACTTTTTAACAGCATTATCTTCTTTGTATTTCTTTCATAAATTAATGGTATTTTACATTACAGGGCGGAGAAGCTAATAGACCTTGTAAAAGTGCTTTAAAAACGCATAGCCACGACAGTTTGTGATCTTTTGAGCAGCACTTCTGCTTAGCTATCTACCTGTAACTGTCAGTCTGTTAGTTCAGCCTGAGCCAGAGACAAGTTCAACTCTCTGTCACTCCAGTCAGTCTCAGTGCTGTGGGGGAAGGGCGCGCGCGCGATCAGTCTCTCTCAGTGCTGTGGGGGAAGGGCGCGCGCGCGATCAGTCTCAGTGCTGTGGGGGAAGGGCGGCTGATCACAGTGTGAGCAGATCTCAGTCAGACTGACAGTCACAGGCAGAGCTAGGGTTAGGGTTAGGGTTAGTGCAGATCCAATGGCTTTTAAAATCAAATTAAGTACAAAATAATTATGTAAACAAACATTTAAACGTGTCAGCTTGATTCATGATTCTTTTAAACACTTTTTTTCTTTTGTATGACTATATGTAACTGCTCTGCCCCCCCCCCCCCCTCTCTCTCTCTCTCTCTCTCTCTCTCTCTCTCTCTCTATCTATCTATCTATCGATTTATATATATATATATATAGGCTATATATATATATATTGAGAGATAGATAGATAGAGAGAGAGAGAGTGAATGTATGCTGTAACTGCTCTCCTCTATAAACAGTTCTTATCAGTCGCTTTGGTACATTTCTTGAATCATCCTTAAGATTTGCAAACAAGGAAAGTGCATTTCGTACAAACAGCAGAACACAATAGGATTACATGACAGCATTTTGACATTCTTGTTTGTGACACAAGGCACTGATATGTTCATTGATATATATTGTACTAAGGATTTTTAACAAGTTACAGGCTTTTGATGGTTGTCAATATAACTGTATCAGTATTTTGAGAAGTAAACACTGGCTACGATTTTGATGACAATGAAAAGACTGCACATTATCTGTATGACACATAAACACATGTACCCATTATGAGACTGGACTCACAGATACACTGTTGGTCTGTTAAAAAATGACAATGCCATTGCGATGAACAGACTATTCAAACACATACTGTATATGTGTGTGTGTTACATTATGTCTCTATCAAGTATATTTATATAGCGCTTTTCACAATATAGATTGCATCAAAGCAGCTTCACAGTATCAATCAAAACATAATAACAATGTTCGTTTCTTAGTGGAAAAACATCCACGTTTGGTAGAGCTGATCAATAGTATTAATGATTGGTTAATTAATTTGAATATCCCCAACTGAGCAAGCCAAAGGCAACAGTGGCAAGGAACCGAAAAACTCCATCAAGTGACCCGATGGTGTCCTAAAACTCCATCAGGGACCCAATGGAGAAGAAAAAAACCTTGGGAGAACCCAGGCTCAGTGGGGGCCAGTTCTCCTCTGGCGTTTATGAACTAGAGGCCGGATTTACAGTAACTGCAAGGTAAAAATGTATATGAATGTCTCTAAACAGACTTTAAACGTGAACCTGTGATTAACGCTGATGGCGTTCACATGCGCATTAAGAATTGATTCTATAGTTATGTGCGTTTGAATATATGTGCGTAGGTTTGTATTTCCCTAGAAAACCATGCCTGAACAAATTACTTGTCTATAAATTTGATACATAATTTTGTTTTATTTTATCACTTCGGGGTAGGTACGCGAAACTAGATTCACAACGCTTTATCTGTAGAGTTTATTGTTTATTGTTTATTATTTAGATCCCCATTAGCTACTCCATTAAGCAGCAGCTATTCTTCCTGGGGTCTTAACAATTTTTCAACAAAATATTAACATCAAGGCTGTACAACAATGAAGACAAATACAGAAGTGCACACAACATCATTTAAGATATCTAATTAGTGGGAAAGGGATCTCTATCACGTATTTTTACTGTCTCATGTAAAATGCAAGTAGACTCCACTGTAATACAGTAAGTCTACAGCTTATGGTGAACAGTACAGTATAGTGAACACTGTCTGATTACACGCATGTTCTGTCTATAAAGACTTGAATGTTTGAGGACACACACGGTTGTTCTCCCAACATTCAGCTCAGCTTTCAACCCGCCTCGGCCATGAGGTCATGAACATGATCTACAATATTGGCCCCTATTTCTTCAGAAACCTACAATCTCTCTGTTTTACCTCTGTATCCTTCCACCACACATCCTTACTCCTCCTCTTCTTCTTCTCGGCTGTTACCCTGTTGTTCTTCCATTCTCAGAGTGTGTATGTGTTGTGCTCTGTCTATATGGCTTCCAGAGGAAGCTTCATGAGATGCACTCTGAGCGATTATAGAGAACTGGTGATCATTGATTGATCTAATGCTTTACATTCCCCTTCATTAGTGAAATTCAAAATTCACATCTGCAATTCAGGACAAAAAAAGTATAATAGAATTGTATAGAAAATATGTTTGACAGTTTATGACAACTAGTAATTTAATGCCTATATGTTTTGAGGGGTAAGACTATTCAACAGAGAACCAGTATAATACATTTTGATCAACATGACATAAGCAATTGATAATGTAAGAAACAGCAGACACTTACATTTATTGCATGAATGTACCAAAGCATTTGCAATTTGTTCAAAAGAATGATAAACTGCTTTCATGATGTGCACAAGTGACTAGATGATGTGGAGGTTGAACAAGAATTTTAGTTGTGATTTGAGAAATGCACCAAAGCGCCTTAAAAAAACGTATGTAATTAGTGTAAACATTTAATTAATATAATAATATAATATGAGAATGTTTCATGCAGCTGCTCTCCTCTATATAATATAATATAAAATAATATAATATATACTACAAAGAGAATGTTTGCTGTAACTGCTCTCCTCTTTATATAATATAAAATAATACAATGCAATATAATATAATAAGAATAATGTTTGCTGTAACTGCTCTCCTCAATATAATATAATATAATATAATATAATATAATATATAAAGAAAAAAGTTAGCTTGTTTGCTGTAGTGAATGTGTTGCTGTGGTAACTGGTAACGGAGTCCTGTCCTGCTCGTGCGGGGGGTGGGGGAGGGGCGGTGGCCACTCAGGGAAATCACTGATATTATGAGAGGAAACGGCAGAACGCAAAGTAGGAGAAAACACTTCAAACAAATAAAATCACTCATAAAAGCAAGCGATTTAGCATGTTTTCACATCTTTTGGTGGCTTGTGTGTTTTTATTAAACAAACTTGGATGAATAAATCATCACATCCATATTGACAGATTTAAACAGCTGTTCCTCCGCTTTTGGAAGAAAATATGTACTTTGTAAATTCACATGACGTAATGTCTCTGTCTCTTCCCCGCTTCAAACTCGTTCCTACATGATTAATAAACTCCTATGTAAGTTACTGTACAGCTGTATAGTCTCGGTGACGCGCAGCAGCGCGATCTTCACACACACATAACGTTACACAGAGCAGACTCCGATGCGAGAGCAAAACTGCGAGGATTAAAGTTTAATAACATGCCCATATACATCGTGAGAGCTCCTGCTGCTCAGGGTAAATTAGTCTATTTTTATTTAAATAATAATTATTGCGAATTTATCTATTATTGAATGTGGATTATCTGTCAATTCATTCATAATAATGATATCGCCTCCGCTCCGCCATTTTTGTTGATGACGTGATGGCCTCAGATTGGTCAGATCATTAAGTCCCGCTCTCATAGTGGCTTCCTGCGCTCTGATTGGTCAGAATCCCCGAAGTGTGTATCTTTTCCGGAAGTGCAGTACTCCTAGAGGGCGCTGTGTTATACACACTTTAGTGGGGGGGCATACACACTTCACATACACAAATCACTTAAAACTGATTTTTTGGGACAAGTGAGATTTTAAGTCTGGACACCATTTTAGAGTATGCTGAATGCCATTATATAGTCAAACAAATGAGGACATACAAAATGTCCTCAATTTTTGAGGTGGTCCTCAGTTTACTGGTGTGTATCCTGGTGAATGTACCCAAAAGGGACATAAACAAACACACACACACACACACACACACACACACACACACACACACACACACACACACACACACACACACACACACACACACACACACACACACACACACACACACACACACACACCCCAAAAAAGTTGGGACAGAGACCAAATAAAAGTGAAAAGATTATCCAAATTAGATTATCCAACTCTTTTGAAACAGTCCACAATGAGCAGGTGAATTGGTAATAGTTGAGGGTATCGTGTTTGGGTGTAAGTGCTTCTCAGTCTTTTTAAGCAAAGAAGGGTCATGGCTCATCACTTTGTGCCAAATATCTTGAGAGAATTGTCAAACAATTAAAAAATCACATTTCTCAATGCAAGATTGCAAAGCATTTATACCTTTCATCATCTTCCATACATAATATTGTCACAAGATTCAGGGAATCCAGAGAAATCTCAGTCTGTGTTGGTTAAGGCAGTAGACCTCTGTTGAATGTGCGTGACCTTTGAGCCCTCAGATGGCATTGCACAAGATACCATCATGCTAATCCGTTAAATACAGCCGCATGTGTTTAGGAGTAATCTGGAAAACCATTTTCACTGAACGCTGCATCAAGAAATCGCCACTTGAATCTCTGTTACGCAAGGAGAAAGCTTTACATCAGTTCCATGGAGTAGTATGAAGCTGCAGACTCAGAGCCTGCAGTTACAGTCCCCCACCCAGAGTCCCGCATTCTCAGACCCCTCGTTTTTCGAGACAGCGCCTCCTATCAAATTGGATCGGATAAACATGTGAAGGACTTAGGCCAAAACGTGAGTATCGTCAATTTTATTTAGCGAATCATACTCATTCGATTTCTTTTTTAATCAAACTACTTTATAGCTCATTGAAACACCAACATATGAATAGTCCATTTAATATTTGTAAAGATAGTTTGTAACAAAATTTGAGCCGTTATTGTATGTTTTTTTTTTGCCTTTTTTCCCCCGAAAATATTTTGATAGCTAACGTTGGCCTTTAACCTATGACTTTTTGTAGACAATCCATTGTAAAAATTTGATTAAAATTAGTTGACATTAAAGTAGACCAATTAAATACCAAAGAATGTCATCATTAATTGTTTAATCAGATTTACCGTTTGACCTTTTTTTAATTACCGGACCTTTTCTCCTAAAACTATAAATTGAATTAATTAATGCTGGAGTAATTATTTTACTTTACTATAATGTATGCAGACTACTTAAATTTGTTCTTATAAAACGTAAGTATTAAAATGAATCAATATTAATTTAACTGTGATATGAAGTTGTTGCCAGTCATTTACAACTCATACAATTGCCTAATAATCAAATTTACTATGCCTTCACTATGTATTAACCAGTCTATGGTATTAACATGTGAGCTAGAATGTGTCATAGGTATGCTTGTAATTTGCATTTGCAAAAAAAAAAAAAATAATAATTTATTATTACACAATATTTTTGACAATGGCATTCAGTGAAGTCGAGGAATTTGACAGAGCGATTGCAAAAAGAATGAAAAAAGAAGGAACATTCGCCTCCCAGAAAGTAATTGTTTTACCCTATGCATTTACATTAAATTTTACATTTATTAATTTAGCAGATGCTTTTATCTAAAGCGACTTATAAATGAGGATTTTTTTTAATGCAACTGAAGACGAAAAGTAAAGATACTAACACAATTCTTTCTTCCTTTTTTCTTTGCTTTGTCCTGTTTACAGCAAGATGATGTTTAGGTGATCGTTCAATAGTACAGAATTGTTTATTATTGGTGTTTTGTCTATTCTTATTTGAGTTTTGCTTCGCATTCAAAATATAAAAAAACAGGTTTTGTAATGTTAGCATGGTATAATGTTAATTAGACCATTATAGGTTGAACTGAAAGAAAAAATGGAATTTGAATTTTAAAAAAAACATTGTAGCAATATAATATCACATAATATTTTTCAGAAGATAGTTCAACCTGTAATTGTATCCCTTCCATCAGTAATTTTATTTATAAAAATATAAAATATTTGCAAATATAAAATATATGCAAATATTTATTTGGTTAACTTAAGACTTAATAACGAGACCGTAATATTGCATCCTATTGTTTTCAATGGCATTTGGATAAGGGTGTTATACAATCTTCCGAACAGCAGGAGGCGCTGTCTCGGAAAACGAGGGGTCTGAGAATGCGGGACTCTGGGTGGGGGACTGTAACTGCAGGCTCCGAGTCTGCAGCTTCATAATATTGGTTCTATGTGGAGATGCTGGCGAGTTCTCTGGGCCTGAGCTCATCTCAGATGGTCTAGAACAGTGGTTCCCAAACCTGTCCTCACGGCACCCCAACACTGCACGTTTTCTTTATCTCCCTAATCAAACACACCTGATTCAACTCATCAGCTCATTAACCCATGTGATAATGAGCTGATGAGTTGAATCAGGTGTGTTTGATTAGGGAGATAAAGAAAACGTGCAGTGTTGGGGTGCCGTGAGGACAGGTTTGGGAACCACTGGTCTAGAACAGTGGTTCCCAAACCTGTCCTCACGGCACCCCAACACTGCACGTTTTCTTTATCTCCCTAATCAAACACACCTGATTCAACTCATCAGCTCATTAACCCATGTGATAATGAAATGATGAGTTAAATCAGGTGTGTTTGATTAGGTAGATAAAGAAAACGTGCAGTGTTGGGGTGCCGTGAGGACAGGTTTGGGAACCACTGGTCTAGAAGACAGTGGGAATGTGTGCTGTGGTCAGATGAGTCCGTTTCAGCTTATTTTTGGGAGAAAATGGACATTGAGTTCTCAGTCCCAAAGATGAAAGGGACCAACCAGACTTTCACCAGCGACAGGTGCAAAAGCAAACATCTGTGCTGGTATTGAGGTTCATCAGTGCAAACGGTATGGGTAACTTGCATTATTGTGAAGGTACCATTGACATGGAGGCATATATTTGGATTGTACAGAGACATCATAAACTGCCATCAAGAGGACATCTTTCCTGGGAAGCAAGACAATGCCAGGCCTCATTCTGCACATGCTAAAACTGAGTGGTTTCTAGACACTCTGCACCATAGAAGGGATGTGCCTGCCTGTTTACTGCAGTCCAGATATGTCTCTTATGGAAAATGTATGACCCATCATAAAAAGGAGAATCAGGCAACGATGACCACAGACTGTTGAGCGGCTGTCTTGTATCAGACAAGATTGGGCAAATATTCCACTAGCAAAACTCCAACAATTAGTATCCTCAACTCCCAAATGATTAAAAAGTGTAATTAAAAGGAAAGGTGATGTGACACAGTGGTAAACATGCCTTTGTCCCAACTTTTTTGGGGTGTGTAGCAGCCATCAAAATCAAAATTTGTTCATACAGGTCCTTCTAAAAAAATTAGCATATTGTGATAGTTCATTATTTTCCATAATGTAATGATAAAAATTAAACGTTCATATATTTTAGATTCATTGCACACCAACTGAAATATTTCAGGTCTTTTATTGTTTTAATACTGATGATTTTGGCATACAGCTCATGAAAACCCAAAATTCCTATCTCAAAAAATAGCATATTTCATCCGACCAATAAAAGAAGTTTTTAATACAAAAAAAGTCAACCTTCAAATAATTATGTTCAGTTATGCACTCAATACTTGGTCGGGAATCCTTTTGCAGAAATGACTGCTTCAATGTGGCGTGGCATGGAGGCAATCAGCCTGTGGCACTGCTGAGGTGTTATGGAGGCCCAGGATGATTCGATAGCGGCCTAAAGCTCATCCAGAGTGTTGGGTCTTGCGTCTCACAACTTTCTCTTCACAATATCCCACAGATTCTCTATGGGGTTCAGGTCAGGATAGTTGGCAGGCCAATTGAGCACAGTAATACCATGGTCAGTAAACCATTTACCAGTGGTTTTGGCACTGTGAGCAGGTGCCAGGTCGTGCTGAAAAATGAAATCTTCATCTCCATAAAGCTTTTCAGCAGGTGGAAGCATGAAGTGCTCCAAAATCTCCTGATAGCTAGCTGCATTGACCCTGCCCTTGATAAAACACAGTGGACCAACACCAGCAGCTGACATGGCACCCCAGACCATCACCGACTGTGGGTACTTGACACTGGACTTCAGGCATTTTGGCATTTCCTTCTCCCCAGTCTTCCTCCAGACTCTGGCACCTTGATTTCCGAATGACATGCAAAATTTGCTTTCATCCGAAAAAAGTAATTTGGACCACTGAGCAACAGTCCAGTGCTGCTTCTCTGTAGCCCAGGTCAGGCGCTTCTGCCGCTGTTTCTGGTTCAAAAGTGGCTTGACCTGGGGAATCCGGCACCTGTAGCCCATTTCCTGCACACGCCTGTGCACGGTGGCTCTGGATGTTTCTACTCCAGACTCAGTCCACTGCTTCCGCAGGTCCCCCAAGGTCTGGAATCGGTCCTTCTCCACAATCTTCCTCAGGGTCCGGTCACCTGTTCTCGCTGTGCAGCGTTTTTTGCCACACTTTTTCCTTCCCACAGACTTCCCACTGAGGTGCCTTGATACAGCACTCTGGGAACAGCCTATTTGTTCAGAAATTTCTTTCTGTGTCTTGCCCTCTTGCTTGAGGGTGTCAATGATGGCCTTCTGGACAGCAGTCAGGTCGGCAGTCTTACCCATGATTGCGGTTTTGAGTAATGAAACAGGCTGGGAATTTTTAAAAGCCTCAGGAATCTTTTGCAGGTGTTTAGAGTTAATTAGTTGACTCAGATGATTAGGTTAATAGCTCGTTTAGAGAACCTTTTCATGATATGCTAATTTTTTTGAGAATTTGGGGTTTTCATGAGCTGTATGCCAAAATCATCAGTATTAAAACAATAAAAGACCTGAAATATTTCAGTTGGTGTGCAATGAATCTAAAATATATGAAAGTTTAATTTTTATCATTACATTATGGAAAATAATTAACTTTATCACAATATGCTAATTTTTTTAGAAGGACCTGTATTTACAAAATACAATTGTGTTGGTCAGTGAAAACATTGGAAAACTTCTTTGTACTTTTCTCAGTTAAAAAAAGGTTAAAAAGAATGAACAAATAACAGATTCTTGATTTTATTGCATTTTACAAAATGTCCCAACTTTTTCTGATTTGGGGTTGTATATTAACTGTTGCTTTATGCTTTGCAGGAGTGTCTGGTGCAGATGAAACAGTGTCTGTGTCAGTGATGGAGGGAGATTCTGTTACTCTACACACAGGTCTTACTGAAATACAGAATGATGATACTATACTGTGGATGTTTGGACCTAAGGGCTTTGTCATTTCTCAAATAACAAGAAAGAATGATTTGACTTGATTTTTTGTCACTAATGATGATGTGGGATTCAGAGGCAGATTACAGGTTGACCAAAACACTGGATCTCTCACCATCAGAAACACCAGAATCAGACACTCAGGACAATATAAACTCTCCATCTCTAGAAAAAAGACTACAACAACTATATGTACTGTTACTGTCAGCGGTAAGTATCTATAGTCTTGTTCAAATGACTGTTAGATCTTTGTAAGTCTAATTCCGGATGAAGTGGAAATATTCCAGTTGAAATGTCTCTGCATTCTGCTCATTCACACGTCTGATCGGATTTCTTTTCCAGGTGTGGTTAATGAGGTTAATGTGGTTAATGTGGTTATCAGAGCAACTGCCCCTCAAAATTAATGTGCACGTCCCTGATTAAATCAGATGCTCGGATTAAAATTAGACTCTAGGACATGAGATTTCTATTTGTGTTCTTGTCATGTTATCAGTGGTGGACGAAGTACACATACCATGTACTTGAGTAAAAGTAAAGATACTCAAGGTAAAATATTACTCAAGTAAAAGTAGAAGTGCTGCCTTTAAACATTCACTTGAGTAAAAGTACAAAAGTATTTGCCTTCAAATGTACTTAAGTATCCAAGTACTTTGATTTTTTTTATGGCTATAATGTCCTATTATAATTTATCACAAGACTCTTGCTTAACTCAGTATAAGTGAAGACTAATGTCACTCTTGGCACACCAATCTATTAATAAAATGACATTAATTAGTCTGATAATTAATAACTATATAACTATATATATATATATATATATATATTTGAATTGAATTGATTTTTTGTATGTTTAATTTTGGAGGGAAGGGGACTGTTCCTATAAGGTATAAAACATTTACAGTATTTACTGTAGGCCTATATTTTTCTCCAGCGCCTATGGTCATAATTATTAACATCTTAATGTTATGATACATTCACATAAACCTGCACAACGCCATTAAATATATATATATATATACACACACATATACACACACACACACACACACACACACACACACACACACACACACACATATATATATATTCTATATTCTATGTTATGGAAGCAGCCAATTTCCCTCCAAAATTAAACACAAAAACGTATTAATGCAGTGTTTCTGCTAGGCTACTCCCCAGGAAAAAAAAAAGCTATTATATGCAAGTCATTTTAGTGGCAACGTAAGCAATGTACATTATGCGTCAATACTTACCAATAATTGCTGCAATAACAGCTGCTGCTCTCTGTCCCGCTTAAAATCATTGTCAACGCGATTTGTTTGGGACTATTGAGAGAGCTACATGAATAACGTGACCGCGCGGCGGCGAGATCACTGTCACAACCATCTATGTTCGCAACTCTCATATTTAACGGCTCTGGTTCGCGCTCAGTATACCGCCAAGGCAAGTTCAAAACAAAGCGGCGTGCTGTACTGTGATTGGTGGCTCGTTTGGCCAGTTACGTTTTTATCCACTCATAAATAAAAAGGAACGTCTGATTTTGAAAATGTAGTAGAGTAAAAAGTAAGATATTTGACTTTGAAATGTAGTGGAGTTAAAGTAAAAGTCTCCCAAAATTTAAATACTTGAGTAAAGTACAGATACACAAAAAAGCTACTTAAGTACAATAACGAATTACATTTACTTCGTTACTGTCCACCACTGCATGTTATTCAATACACTAAACTTTCATATTGTATTTTGAAACTCATTCACTCACACCAATGAACATTTCTTTTTAGCTGTTCCAGATCCGGCTCTGTCTCCAGGTGGAATAGCAGGAATAGCTGTTGCTGTTCTGCTGGTTCTGGTTGTAGTTGTGATTTACTATCGCTGCGCTATCTCTAAACTAAAAAAAGAAGTGGGTAAGTATTACAATTTATACAAGCTAGACAAAACAATAAGCTTTATGAAGTTACAGTAGTTTAAAGGTGAAATATGATGTTTCAAAATTTTGATCAAAACCCATTTCAAAAATTCAAAATTCATTGTTTTTAAAATGTTTAAACTATGACGTGTGACTATGATGAGAATGTGGTTTTTGAATGAGTGAATCAAGATTTATGCATGTTAACATTATATTTAAAACGTTAATTTTATAACATTATTTCTGCAATTGCAGTTTCTGTATTGATGCATTTATGCCACTTATGCAGCATATGATCTCATGAACACATTTCTGTCCATTTCTATGTGCCCCTGTGAAGTGACAAATGGGTCAAAAGAGGAGGGACTTTCACTAACTCTACTCAGAAATGTTGAACTAAATAAAGATGACAAGATACAAGGTGTTATGAGGATAAAAACAATAGCTGAAATCGAGAAAGTGACTAATGAGACTTCTACATATGACGGTGCCGATGGGAGATTCAGAAACAAACTGATAGTGAATCCTGAGACTGGAGATCTCACCATCAGTAACATCAGAACCCTTCACGCTGGACTCTATAGACTCGAGATCAGGAGCAAAATAATAACCAAACACAACAGATTCATTGTTATGGTGAAAGGTGAGTCTTCAAATGTGTTTATGATCGTGTACACACATTTTCAAAGTGAAAATTACTTTTAATTATTACTGCCATGTTCAAATAAAAACGCAGAATTTCAAGAATAAATTTGTAACATCATGAGAATAATGACATTCAAAATGTTGTGAGAATAAAGTTGTAAAATTTGGAGATTAAAGGTGTAATGTTGCATAAATATGTATGAATCATAGATAAACGCTTGTCTACGAACATGCCAAAGTAGGTTAAAATGTATCTGATATTAAAACTGCAAACTAAATTCATTCACATCTTTTTCTTCCACTGTATATCTCTGTTTCTGTGTGCTGCTGTGACATGAAGCCGAGACGACATCAGTGGCTGAGGGAAAGTCGGTCAGTCTCAAGCCTGATGTTGAAATCCAGACAGATGATCTGAGACTGTGGACGTTTGGAGCTGAATACTGCCTCATTGCTAGAGCTGATTCAAGAACAGCTGATATTGAGCTATTCAGAGACAGACTGGAGCTGGACAATAAGACTGGAGATTTGACCATCTCAAACATCAGACCTACAGACTCTGGACATTATAATCTACAGATCATCAACAGCAAACAGACCACTTGCAGGAGATTCAATGTGACGGTCACTGGTGAGTTGAACTATATTTGTTTTAACTGTACATTTATTTATGCAGCAGTTCCAGTCCTTGAATCTAACTGGTTGAGCAGCATTCCAAGAGTTCCAGACTTAGAGTTATTGTAATAAAAGTATTTTCATTCAATTCAAAAAAAGGAAAGAAACATATTCACTAGTATATAGTCTCAAGACTTTTGGACTTAAGACAGAACACCATAGAAGTATCTCATCTCAGTAGTCAAAGTTCAAAATTCAAAGTATTTATTGACTGGTAATTTCCCTTCAAATCTAATCTTTCAAACCTACCACGTCTTCAGAAGCCAACATGAAGTCTGAACGAAGTCCCAGTATTATTACTTTTGTTCAATGTTTTTGAGGGAAAAACATCAGAAATATGATCAGGAGTTTCCAGAGACATGATTTTTGTCTTGCTCTGATTTTGCAGTATCAGTCTGTTAATGCCGTCTTTAAGATCATCTGTGCATCCGTTACATCATATATGTAGATGTATACCCTTATGAAAAAGAAGTAACATTAAGTAATGTTCAAGTATATTTAAAAGTATACTTTATGTAGTAAGTATACTAATATCAATGTGTATTTGTAAGTGTACTATTTCAATACTGCTTGAGACTAAATTGGCCCACTTTTAGTATATAAAAGTATACGTTTAAGTATATCTCGATCAAAAGATTGAGTACAAGTACAGGCCAAATACTTGGACTTTTCTCTCAGTATAAGTCATGTACAGTTAAGTGTAATTTTAAGTATATTTCTGAGAAGTACATAAAATATATTTTTGAGAAGTATATACAATGTAGACTGAAAGTATACTTTCTTATTTTTAGTTTAAAAGAATAATAGAACACTTGAATAAACTTCTTTTTTGTAAGGGTATGTATCAACATTGTTTCTTTATTTCTTCATATATTTTGTATTATTGTCCCTATATTTTTAGTTGACCCCAGGACAAGCGAGGACAAGCAAGTGAATGAAGAGGCAACTTTTTGACTCAACAGGGAAAGCATGGAGTGCACGAGATGAAGGAGATGAGTTCACTTATTTGCTTTTATGAAATCTTAATGACTTTTGCTCTTATGAAATTACGGTAACCCATGTGTGATGTTGAGCTGTTAAACATGTGCCAAACCTTTGGTGGTATTAGGATAATATCTGAAAGCCAAAATCACATGACACTCTCTCTTTAACAATCCTCATGTATAGAGGCACATAGTGTAGTTCAAAACATCTGATCAATTCTGTTCTCTTGTGGGCAAACACACGATCAACTTTTGCTTCTGGATGATCTAATGATCCAGTTTAAGTAAAAAAAAAAAAGTGTAATGTAATTTGAAATGTGTTGTCGTGTCTCCAGGAAAAGGGTTGGGAAACGCTGGTCAAAGGAAACCTAGTGACATTCCGTGACAGAATGCGTTTAACTGAAAACACTCTAAAAGAGACACTAATGAAGAATATCGATAACTGCAAAATAGATATGGCATGAGCAGAGATGTAGCATTTCCCCCCCCCCCCCCCCCATTTTGTTTCAACGCCTTTTCGTAAAGATCTTTTTAAACTGTCAACGTTTTGATATATAAGTATTTTGGTAAACTTTTACGTTGAATTATAGCATCGAATGTTGTTCAATGTTTTTTCAGTGCCTTTTGGCAACCCTAGTTGCAGTTTAGAAATGTTTCTCTGGTGGAAGGATGCTGTGGAAGTATATATAGGCCTGCTAGAAATGAGACTTTTAAATGACATGCTATCAGTTCAGCCAGATCCTTAACTGAGGATGAGGACATGAATGCATCCATCAAGAGACCGATTGTCCTCTAAAATCTCACATTTGACGTTTTTTTTGGTCCGATAAACTTTTTTTTTTTTTCTGAATTAAGCACTGGGAAATTACTAGTCATCAAGCTTTGCTTATCGTCTTTGCTGTCCATTAGTTTGGAGAATTATTAGATAACTTGTAGCCTTTGAGGAAATATAAAGCTTCCCAAAGCTGGCGCCATGTCTCCGGATAAATACATTACTTTAATATACATTAGTGATGGATTTGCTTTGTCTGATCACTTATCTTGCAAGAAGACTCTTTTATCGACGCATTACTCTTTAACCAGCGCTGGTATGATAGAAGAGACCTGTCCATTTAAAGGACATGTAGAATGGAAGAGTTCGGCCTGATCACCTGAGCTTTACAAAGCATGTTTGTGATCATGATTATGAAGGATTGCTTGCCTTTTAATCAATGCATGTTCCAAATGCTTTCATAAATAATATAGAGAGGGAGGGGGGATGAATGATCTAGATTGAATTTAAATTAGCAACCTCTGCATGTGTTTGTGGCGTCAATAAAACAACGATTATTTAATAAACTGCTTATTTTTACCATCATTTTGTCTCCTCCTTCCTGCTCCTCCACTGTCACTGTCTGCATCTTTTGGCTGGCAGAAGAATTAACAAGGTGTTTACGTTTGGTTATAAGATTTAAAAAAAAAGCTGCTGTATAAAGTGGATTATGCCAGTGTTCAAACTTTTTGTCATGATGATACAATCACAGTAATTATGTCTTATTTTACTGTTTTATTTAGTAATAATAAAAATACTTATTCATTATTAACCTAATAGTAAGTGGTTCTTAGTTATTTTGTCGCCAAAGCATGATTTATTCAAACTATTGTTCAAACATCATAATATTCAACAAATTCAAAAACAGAAACAGCATTTTATCTTAAATAGTAGGTTAAATATTTTATAGAATTCAAGTTGTCTAGATCCACTGGTCCACAATCTGGTCTAGATCTATATTAGCACAGATTAACAGAGACCTAAACAAAGTATAATATCAAAAAAAACATTAACAGTGATGCAAGGATCTTGTCTGCTATTCAGTATTGTGTAGGACTGTAATGATGAACAGTTCAGATGTTTCTCCTATGACACTGCTGGAGCTCCACATATACTCTCATTGAACTACAACATGCACTGACCCGATGTAAAAACAGAGTGTGTTTGCATATTCAGTCCTATAAGGGGGATCCAAAGCAGCATCTTCTGCATTCCCTAAAGTATTAAATTAAAACTGTTTTGGACATGTAGAATTTGAAGTATGGGGTTTTCTTTTCCCCTATTGATCTTAATTCCTCTAAAAGCTGGACTCTTTCACAAACAGTTTGATCAGCCATCAGATCAAACCACAGATGTGAATAACTGAGACCAAAGAACAAACACTTCACCTCACAAACTGAGCTGCTAGTGTATCACGTGCATTCAGTGAATCACGTCCACACACAACTGTTTGAACTATGTTGTTAATTGTGACGTTATAACCCAGTACTCTGGGTTCGGGCCGAATTCCGAGCTCGGAGCCCTCCCCCCGGACAGCACGCCAAATACGCATTATACTTTATTCCCTTTAATTGTATGTAAGTGTGAACTCGTGAAGTTGCAGTTTAATTGGTTTGTGCAGTCGATTATAGTGTACTCACCACCAGTAATATGAATCAACACCTACAGTGTATGTACTGCATCAATGCAATGGATTTGTATTAGGTTTTAACTTCGATCAGGTGAAACCAGTCCTACTGACCCGCTCCTAGTGGGATTCGAACCGTGGTCTACGGCATGGGAGGCAAAAGACCGCAGCCTAGCATCAATCGCTAGTGTGCTTCTTGAGATCAGGGGAGTGAAGTTTACATGCACAGCTCTTACTAGCTCCATTACACAGGTCACTATGAACTAACAGTGGATTTCAGAGTGAAAAACTAATATCACACTGATTTACCTGAACACATCTATCAGAGTTCTGCTCTGTTAATAAACACTAATATAATCAGTGTTCTACCTGAATTTGGCTGATGGAGTTCAGTAATGTTGTCATCCTCAGTCTGGTTGACGGTTGAATTGTTCACAGCCCAGCTGGACGTCACACAATTTGAGTTTGATGATCTTTCTGATGATGAAGAATATTGTGGAGTTACTGATAATGATAGATAACTGTGATGTCAGTCTCATCACACACTTCTGATCTTAATTAAAGCAGTCAATATCATAAAATGTGGATGTAAGGAATATTGAAAAGAATAGAAAACAAACATTTTAAAATATTACAATGACAAAGATGTATTTCAAATGAAGAGTGGTCAGTAAATTATGCCATAATGGTCAACTCACCGTTGACAGTAACAGTGAAACTTGTGTATTTGGTCTCTCCACTGAGAATTGTTAGTCGATAAAGTCCAGAGTCTGTGGTTCTGGTGTTTGTGATGGTCAGAGATCCGGTTTGATCCAGATTCAGTCTGTCTCTGAATCTCTCATCATACGTAGAGCTGGTTTGTGTGAGTCTGTTCACTTCAGCGATTCTTGTGCTTCCGAAGGTCCACTGTATCATCAAATATTGCTGCGTTTCAGTGACATCAGTGTTTAGAGTGACAGAATCTCCCTCCATCACTGACACTGACTTCACTGCATCTGTCACATCTAGAGAACAAACAAGAAATATATTTGTCACAGACTAAAGGCCCGTTCAACGAATTACAAAAGTTGTGAAATAAAAGAAGAAACAAACAGTCCAACAGACAGATTGTGGCTTGTGACAAAAAAAGGACACAATATGGCTGTTCAGTATGATTTAAACAAAACTGTTATTGAAATATTGAATAAATAGAGACAAATTGAGAAAAGGCTCTGAGGCACACATATTAATACATTTCTGGACAGCATCCGATAATCAAGGGCCCCTCGGCGTTGGACCCAATCTATAATACATCCTTATGTACAATAAAGATCTTATTTATCCAGGTCTATGCTGTTGATTATATAATAAGAGCATTTGCAAGACTGCAGAACTCATACATGACAGTCAAGATGTTTTGGGAGGTTCTGAAATGATTTGTTCCTCATTAATGGACACAAAAGCTATTCTTCTTTTTGAGTGTCACGTGATATTTCTTGAGCACTCGTTTTTGTGTACTAACAGAAGTGAAACAATAAAACACTCATCTGTGGATCAGCTGATTTAATGTTATTCAGTTTACAAGTTATATTACTGATTGGATCATGGACTAATATAATTTGCATGAGAAAATTAAATATTATGTTAAGAAATGTTATAAAGCACCTTAAGATAAATGAATGTTGAAAATATGTTATATTATAACATTGATTTCAATTTCGTTCTAAGTTGTGAATTTTATAAGAAGATAAACTGTTTTGGTCGCCTACATTTATAGTAGGAGTATTCCTTCAGCAAAATTACACATCAGGCTCCTAAACTAATAAATACAGTTGCTTTTGTAAAGATATTAAAATGATGAGAAACTGAAAAAAATATTTTTATTTTTATTTTTTTATTGGAACAACAGTAAAACAATGCTGAACGGATGCTTATCGAAAAGTACAAGAAGTGAAGTCATAAAACATTAACAACTTACCAACCAGACGACACAAGCACACACAGAACAAAACAAAAGCGTTAACCATATTCCCTTGCCGTTTGCCAAACACTCTTAAAACTCTCCCTTTCACTTTTGTCTTAAGTGCCCAGAGAGTTGCTAGTAGGCGTTCCCATTGCTGGTTGCCTAGTAACGATTATGATTGACATAAGTGGATGTCATGCTATGTTGTTGACATCGAAAATGATGATAGATGAATGAATGTGTCACATGATAAACAAAGTTTTGTCACCATTCTTTTAAAGGGTCATGAGACCCTAAACTAAATTTTAACAGAGGTATGTGTGTTTAAAAACATAATTGAAGACAATGCCTAGTGTGGTGGTTACAAAAAAAATTAAGAAACAGAGAAAAGAAAAAAATAATTAGTGTCATCAGAATATGTTGTTGTCATTGAAAAAGAAATTGAATGTCATTAATGCATATATGATTTTGGATGATTGATATTCCTTGCCTATGGACGATCGATCATTTAATTGCTTGTGGGCGCGCTGCTCAGACAATACAGAGACTCAGAAGATGTTGCAGCAGCTCTGTGTTCTGTGTCTTTATTGACCGATATATCTCCCCTCACCAGGCGGTAAGGGTAGCATCTGTTATTTAAAGGTCCCATATTGTGCATCTTTGTGAAGTTTTATTTTAGGTTGTGATGTCCTTAAGAATATATATTTGCTGTATAAGTACCAAAAACATCTCAATATATATTTTACAGCTCCTTTCTCAGGAGCTCTGCCAAGAACGGGTCGATTTTGGCCTCTCTACTTAATATTCATGAGCCTCTCTTCTGATTGGCCTGTTGTTTTCTGAGTGACACACCATTGGTGGGGGTGGTGACTGAAGGCGGTGACTGAGTAGTGCTGACATCACATTTATATGGAAGTCACAATGGCTCATGAAAAGGCACAGCTACTTTATGCAGGCTGTGTGCACTTGTCTGTGGATTGACTGTTTTGAAACTTATGGTAGTTTCATAGCCCCTAGACCTCTGTTATTTTGAGTACAGCAATTGTTTGACTTTGAGAAGAGTCAATGGTTTTGTGAGTTTAGTTTGAAAATTTGAATTTGTGTTTAATGTTGTGTAACAAACTAATAAATGGTTAATCTTATCAAGCATGATCTTTTATTTCAAGAACTTAGAGATCTCAACACTGACTCAATCTTAATAAAATTACTCAATTATCATAATCTTTTACAAATAAACATCATAAATGTTAAAGTGGAAAGGTTTATTAAAAACATAGCCTATAAGAGTTATAATATTAGGTAGCCTACATTTAGACATAATCAGCTGAATATTGTAGCGTTTATACGCCCGTATAAATATAACTAATTATTATTCATAACGGATTATGATCAATAATTAATAATTTAATTATTTTCAGAATTTACTGTAGCAGAATCAATAGTATGGTCATTTTATCAGTTCATCCAATGAACGGAAAGCATAAACAATTATTAACTCTAGGAAATATAATATCTTCCTGGCCGAGAAAGACTAATCCCCAGCTAACAGTAGCCTAAATTAAGAAATAAATCAAGGGTAAAAGCATAGGTAACTTAGATCGAAGTTCAACAGAGCCGGACAGTAACGGAGTACATTTACTTGAGTACAGTACTTAAGTACAATTTTGAGGGATCTGTACTTTACTCGAGTATCATTTTTGGGGAGTACTCATGACTTTACTCAAGTACATTTGAGAGGCAAATATTGTACTCTTTACTCCAATACATTTCTATCCATAACCGTGAGTACCCGAGTAAAAAAAAAAAAAGAAAAAAAAAAAAAAAAGAAAAAAGAAAAATCTCGGAAACCCTCAATTTGTTGTTTCCCTCTCAAACGTGATTGGATTTTGCAGGCGCCTCTGATTGGGACAGCCTATCAGCAATCACTTTCAGCTTTCCGCCAAAGTCAACTCCATGGTCAGATTTTATATTACACATTAATGTAAGCCAAGCATTTGGTTTGATGTTCTTGAGTATGTGGTGTGTTTAACACAGTCAGGTTCAAATGTGGCAGCGGCGTAGCCACGAGGGATTTCTGATATCTTAAAAAAAAAACTTTAGGAGGCAAAATATATTTTTACTGATTATGTGAATTACACTGCGCAAACCAAAGTAGGCTACTACCCAGCGAATGAAGAAGGGTTGGCGCTCAGTCTCCACAGTACATAAAATATTAATTTTGTTTTATTTTATTTTTCAGGTTTGCATTTATGAGGAAAAAACAATGTTATGGACGTGTTCTCCGTTACGGACGTGAGCGCTCTGAAAGCGGCATAAAAAATGCTTTAAAACTTTCACAGAGACATCAGACAGAAAACACAAAACCTTTCTTTAACCTGAATTTCGTTTTGCATTAATTGTATCTTAATTTTAATCAATGTTTCATCAACCAATTGCCTGGGTTTAATAAATAAGAAGTAAATAGCAGACGATAGATAAGAAACGGAGGCGCCGGCACGTGAACTGGATCTCGTCTCATAAATGAACCGAAACTCAGTGTATAAGGTAGCCTACTTGCCTCTCACAGACATGTCTACTTTTAAACAGAAAAAATCAAAACGAAAGAAAACAGACTACAGACTGCTCTCTGCTTATGTAATCTGTATGAAATGTGCATTTCTCTCTGGCGCGTTCACTACTGAAGATCGCGAGTCAGCATCGTCAACTTCATCTAGCCGACACTGACAAAGAAAACACTTGTTTATTAACAAGTGTTTATTAATAAACAATTAAAATATCTCCTTGCTATATTTTACATATTCATAATCATTCCTTTTGCCGGTTCTTTGTGACAGCTTTTAGGTGCTTTATTGGCAGCGCCATCCTTACATGTGGTGTGTGTGTGTGTGTGTGTTGTCCCCGCATTTAAAGATGGGACCCCTCAAAAATGTAATTTAATTAAATAAAGCAACATGGATGAAAATTACTTGATTTTACTTTCAATTCCTTTTACATTCTCCAAGGTATTAACATTAACATTTTTCATAACTCCATGTAGGACGTTTCTGTGCATAAATGTAAGCACTGTGGCAGTAGATTAGTAATGCAATATTTAGAAAATTTACTCTTGTACTCTTGGTACTCAAGTACTTTTAAAAACAAGTACTTTAGTACTTTTACTTAAGTAGACATCTGAATGTAGTACTTTTACTTGTACTTGAGTAAAATTTAGCAAGGGGTATCTGTACTTTTACTCAAGTAACAAAGCTCTGTACTCTGTCCGCCTCTGAAGTTCAAGTAGGGGTGTGCCGGTTTTAGGATTGGTGATGACGGTTATGACGTGAGTCAAATGTGACGGTTCGTAACATAACCGTCGTCGTCCGGGGTAGGGGGGTTATAGGACGTTCGGTTGAATAACTGTTCGTCTGTTATAGGACAACGACAACTCGTTCTTAAAATGAACAGCAAGACAACTAGAAGTGAATGTGCTTTCCATTAAATGAATCACACACAGTAAACAAAACCTTAACAAATGAACTTTGCAATTTAGACGTGCAAACGGTGCGGTGAGACATACATGCTCGGGCAGATTCGGCTTGAAGTCGGTCATCCTCGGACGCGGCGCCGCGCGCGCTGTTACAAAAAAAGCCGAAGCGAAATGAAGTCTTGCCGGTCTTGCGCACCCAGCGCGTCATTTTTTTGCCGTGCGGACGCGTCGAGTATAAACAAGGCTAACCGTGTCAGCGCGCGCTCTGATCGGTAAAGGGGGACAGACCTCTCCCGAATCATCTCCAGCACTCAGCCTCCGACGCACCACTAACTCCGCCTCCGTTTCCCTCGTAAGCTGATATTAGTATTTAAACATTCTCTATGATAACAAATGTTTGTAAAAAATATTTTAATAGAACGGTTTTGGCGGTTATAGAGTTCTAATGACGGTGTTCAACTATAACCGTCGGTCTCACGGTTATATAATAACCGTCACACCCCTAAGTTCAAGACAATAAATTCGTAAGCACATAACACAAGCAATGCTTCTCTTTTCAAATACAAACAATACTTTATGGATTATAAGCCTATGACTAACAAATAAAACTAATATCTAAGGGTGTACTCACACTAGGCACGGTTGCCATGAACCGGGCCCGAGTACGATTGTCCCCCCTCCCCACTCCCCCTCTGGCCTGCACTCACATAGGGTTTCAGCATTCGTGCCGGAGCACGCTTACGTCATTATGGTGCGACGGTTTCGGGATAAACAAGAAGAGCGGCGCTCTCTGAACACAATGGAGTCCATCGCTCTGTTTTCTTTGTGGTTAATTTTGTGTCGTTTGGTCCTAGGTGGTCCACAGCCCTCTCACAGCCTGTTGTTAAACAGATGTGTCGCGAAAATTTTCACGTAATCGTAGGGGTGTGCCGGTTTCAGAATTGGTGATGACGGTTATGACGTGAGTCAAATGTGACGGTTCATAACATAACCGTCGGTGGGGGTGGTTAGCTACTGGCTCTACGACACTGATTAGCTACTGGCTCTACGTTTATTTAACATGAACAGCAAGACAACTAGAAGTGAATGTGCTTTCCATTAAATGTATCACACAGTAAACAAATCCTTAACTAACAAAACAAACAAACGTTGCAATGAACGTGCTTTTTTTTTTTAATAAGTCACACACAGTAACAAAACCTTAACGAAAAAACTTTGGAATGAACTTTGCAATTTAGACGCGCAAACAGCGTGCCGGTGCGGTGAGATGTGCATGCTCGGGCAGATTCGGCTTGAAGTCTATGATTCGGACGCGGCGCCGCGCGCGCTGTTACAAAAACAAGCCATGCACACAGCCCATAGATATAAACACACAGCCAAGCCAAATGGGGTCTTGCCGGTCTTGCGCACCGAACGCGTCATTTTTGCCGCGCGCACCTTCGCGATCGTGCGGACGCGTCGAGTATAAACAAGGCTTTACTCCGTGTCAGCGCGCGCTCTGATCGGTAAAGGTGCACAGACCTCTCCCGAATCATCTCCAGCAGTAGCAGCCTCCATTTCCCTCTTAAGCTGATATTAGTATTTAAACATTCTCTATGATAAAAAATGTTTGTAAAAAATATTTTAATAGCACGGTTTTGGCGGTTATAGAGTTCTAATGACGGTGTTCAACTATAACCGTCGGTCTCACGGTTATATAATAACCGTCACACCCCTACGTAATCGTGCTGCTCGTATGAGGAGGTTTGCAAGGTGTTGGTTTCGGAGCGTCGCAAAACCATTACGTCACGCGCCCTGTTCCTGTCTTCCAGCACGGTTAGCGCTCACACTGCATGCGAACCGTGCCCGAGTCCAACTGAACCGTGCTCTGGCCCACCTCTTACAAGCGGGCCGGGGCCGGCTAATCGAGCCGCGCCCAGGCACGGTTCGCAGCACTCACACTAGTCAAACGAACCCCGCTTTGGTGGTCAAACGCACTCGGGCACGGTTCAAACTGGCTAGTGTGAGTACACCCTAACACACACACACGCACACGCATTCATACAAGTTGGCGAAAGAAAGAAAGAGTTTGGAAAGAATGCGTTTAAGAGTGAGATGATGAAATCTCAAGATTCTATGCCCTTATAAGACACAACCTGAACGAACCATCAATAATTAATTTCACCCTTTGTTTCTTAGGTTACTAAATCTGTATCAAAATACACCAGTTCAGTTTAAGAGTCTGGAGGCAGTACTTGCTGGTTTGCGTTCCTTTTTCTCTTGGGATTCCCTTTCGGCGTAAAAGGGGGTTTCCCGAGCTCGTTCGTTTGCTGGTCTCCTTGTGCCTGGTCTGAGGCGGGTTGATGGAATCTTTGTTTGAAGCTGGCTTTGCAGAAGACGTGGACCGAAACTTTGCCGCAAAACTGAACTTAGAACCGAGACTCACAGCGGAAAATAAAGGAAAACTTAGAAAAGAAAGAAAATTGAGAAGAGAGTAGATGATGGCTTGAATGAAGCTGTTGAACCCGTTCTTCTGATCTTAATTTGGGTTCTTTGTCTCTATGCGTCTACATGGTTACTATAACCATCGTCTGCTCCACCCGACTTCTTGTTCTGCCGAGACTTTTTCCGAG